>NC_057808.1:464115410-464179177 GCF_018294505.1 Triticum aestivum
GGGGCGTTGACGTCGGCAGGACACGGCGGCGAAGTAGGGCGGCGGCGAATTGGGGAGACGGCGGCAAAGTGGGGCGAGAGATTTGGGGGGGGGAGTGGTGGCGGGGGGGGGACCGCTTTTGGGTTAAGTCAAACTTAGCGGTAGCCGATTTCTGTAAAAACGCTATAGCTATAGCGCTTTTCAGTAAACGCGCTACTGCTATAGCTATGTATTTTCCTTTTCTTTTCTTATTTTCTTTTCTCTTTCTATAGCGGGGGTCTAAACAAGCGATACTGCTACGTTATCTATAACGCCTTTGATGAACAGACGCTACTGCTATTCCTTTCTCCTTTTTCCTTTTTCATTTATTTTTCTTTACATTTTATTTTTTTCTTTCTCTTTTTTTATTTCTTTCATTTTCATTTACTTTTCTATTTGTTTTTCATTTATTTTTCTTTTCATTAGCAGTAGCGCGTTTCTCAGCAAACGCGCTGCTAAAATAAACTTAGTGGTAGCGCTCTTTCTAGAAGACCGCTACTACCATATGTAGCCTATCGGCTTAGTACTGAGAATTTTAGTAGTAGCGCTTTTAAAAGTAGACGCGCTACTGCTACGTTTGTGTCTGCAGCGCGTTTATCCTGCACGCGCTACTGCTATTTAGCAGTAGCGCCCTTTTTTAACAAGCGCTACTGCTAAAATTCTATGTATAAGGTTTTCCCTGATAGTGTTAGGAGTGGCCCCCTCCGCTCTAGGCGTTATACGGACTATTCATGTTTCTTTGTATTTTGCTTTTTTTATTGTTTGTTTGTGCAAGAGGACCTTGTTTGGCTATGTGCATCTAAGTTATGCAGAGACCGGGTGTAATGCTTAAATCTTTTAAGTAATAAAGCGTCCCTTTTGAAAAAAGGTCGTCTATAAGTGTCCTATATGGGGTTTGTAATTTAAGTTTTTACTCGGTTTTTCTCTAATTAACCGGACCACTCTCTTATCTTTTGCCTCATTTCAAATAAAAGCATTGCAAAAATAAAAACGCTAGTACAGAAAATATGATCCTGTATTGTTTGTGGTGTGCTCAATCTTTTATTTTAGATGTAAACAAAGATAAAGCAGCGAGCTAGTTTAGTTAATTGCAAGTTTATTTTTAAAGGTTACGGATCAAACACTAACGCAGATTGGTTAGATAAGTTTTCAAACTCTCTTGATCAGGGGCGGCACCTTTGGTTGATCCATCATGATCCCCTTTTATACCACTTTATGTGGACTACAATTAATAAAGTTTAGTTATACCCTAAAAGAACAAATGATAAGTGTTACATGTGTGGCACGAAGTAACACCGTCCTGACGTTTTTATTTATAACTAAAATTGTCATTAAAAAACCCCAAAAAAACTGAAACTTACCATCCAAACAGAAAGTTGCCATGCTAACTAAAGTTGCCATCTTCGGGCAACTAAATTTGATATCAAACAACGTCAGACTGAAATTGCTTCATGCCACACGCGTCGCACTTATCAACGTAAAGAAAATGTAAACGGAGGTTTTTTTGTTGTTGTGGAGAACATCCAAACGGATTTATTCGTGGACCAACAAATAGCATCTCCTGGGCTACGAACGGGCCACGACTAAAAACAGATTCATCGAGGGCGATGGGCTGCTCTCCGCGGGGTCCACGTCGCCGCTCGCCTCGCCAGTCGTTTTTTCTCGTGGCCCCTGAATTTTCCCCTCCCTTCTCCGCAGCATTTCCGTCGCCCTTCTTTTAACAAGCAAACCCTCCACGGTGTTTTTATTTTCACCTCCTCACCACACAATCCCCTTCTCCGTCTTCCTGCGGATTCTCTGCCAGCTTCCGGCCGCTCCCCGCCTCCTCCGGCGGTAATGGTTGCTCGCCTGCCACCCTTTAATTCTCTGTCACTTTAGTTAGTTCCGGTTTAACGGATTGATTATCTGTGTCTGTCCGATCCGGCATGTGGAGTATTTGGCTGTTTGGGGTTGGGATTTCTGGTCTCTGGAAGAATCTTCAGTTCCGTGTCCTTTCCAAGATTTTTACCAAGCTGGGTTGTCGGCGGTCCAGAAATGGCCGAATTTGTGCGTGGGCCATCTATGAGCTACTGATTTATACAACTTGATGCATGATGTCCATCTTGGTTATGCATATCCTAGTATAATACTCCCTCTGTAAACTTTAGTGATCTAAATGCTCTTATATTTCTTTACGGAGGGAGTACTAAGCAATCACTAGGTGTGGCGCAGTAATGTACAGTCGTCATCTGGTTTAGCACCACATCAACATGGCAATCCATATATTATGATGGAGCAGTATGTTAGAGTGTTGCGCTAGCTTGTAAAATTTCAACTTTAAATTCAGTATGTTGTTAGGAGGAATAGAGAGGATCATTCTGTTGTACGGCACTAGCAATTTTCTGTTGTAATTTCCTACCAAGATATAACGGATTTGGAGCCCTGAGGCCTTATCCGTGGCTGATCAAAGCATTCTCTGATGTAGACTGAAATTCCCTCCTGTTGCTGGAGAAATGCGTGAGCAGCTTGCCGCAGCTTGATGAGCGTCCAGCCATGCCGACGCTACATGGTCCTCTTCTGTTCGTGAATCCTGGAGCTTACCAAGAGCCGAAATCATTCCCGAAAAGCACCGCCAGTCCATTTAACAACTTGTTAGGCTGCAATACGGTTTGTAGTTCCGTCGAAGGCCATCATGTACAGAAGCCACACATTGTTTCTAGCTTCAGAGTTAACTTTACCAGAGTCAGCCATTATCTTCAGAGAAGCTTAAATGAGAGAACTACACGGCACTGGCTGGTACGGTATGCTTTTCCACTGACCTCCTATTTTTCTGAATACTCAATCACAATTTGTTTACGTTTGAACCATTGTGTTGGGCGCAGCATCGATTTCATGTTAATGCTTCATCGGACGAGGACTTTCGCTCGTCGCGTAATATAGCAACCAGCCTATTCAAGCAGTATAAGAATGTCATTGATCGAGGAGGCGGAGATAACATAAAAGTAATGTTTCTTGTTGAGATTCTTCACTGGTGTTCTTGACATATTTTCTGTCTGTAATCATTATGTCGCCTTTTAATGTTTGCAGGGGTTTGTTAGTGCTGGAGTGCAAGCATATGCCCTAGGCTGTACAGAAGAGGGGCTTAGAAAGGAACTTATGGATATAAAAAAATCTGGTGTCAAGATCGAAGGCCTGCAATCCTATGGAGGAACAAGCTTGAGCTTCAAAGTTCGTTCTTTTGAGGTTAGCATGTTCAAATATATAAATTAGTCTGCTTCAGTTTACAACTACAGTATCTTTTATCTTCTTATGTCTTGCATTGCAACTATGCTCTGCTCTGTAGTATTCACAGTTTTACACTCAAACCAATGAGTTTGCTTTGCTCTATTTCTTTTGAGAAGAGCATGCCTTTTACTTTCTTCTGAATCTGATAATGACTGTCGGTAGATTAAGTCTGATAAGTCACACTGACAAGATATGGAGTTTGATATATGGTATCATCTAGCCCCGTAGAGGACATGTTCATTGTGCCAAGACCCTTGACGAGATCTTCGGGAGTTTCGTTTCCATTCATCTCAAGTCTCAACGATGAATTTTTCATGAACCATAGGTAAAGGAGTGCATTCTGTGGCTCAGTATAGTGTTCATTACAATCCTATGCACGCCACAGCCGACGGTCATCAGGTGGTCTACCACCCCACCAGTGTCGGCGGATGTCTTGCATCAGTGGAAAGGATTTTGTGCCCTGATAGCAAACGCTTACTACACCAAAGGCATGGCATGGTAAGAAAGTTTTATCTGTCAACATTTTCTTCTTTCATCCTATAATATCCTCTATATTATATAGCACTCTGTCCCGTAATGTAAGACGCCTTTGGACACTACACTAGTGTCAAAAAAACGTCTGAAATTATGGAACGGAGGGAGTACTACTTACCACTGATCGAATCAAACGCGGACGAAACTTCGACACAGGCTGCCAGTGAAAACATTGCAGCTGGAACAGATGGCTGTGACAGGCAGTTCAGAGGAGCCATCGCTAGTAGCAAGTCGGATGCAGCTAGTTTTCAGTACGTTAGAGGTTCGTAGCAGCAATCATCGAATCTCTGGAAACTAGTCAAATGAAATCAGATCCTCATTGGTTTGCCTGGTTATTATTTTAACTCTGCAGGTAGTCAGCCCCCAATGGCCAAGAGTGTGATGGAAGGAAGAGCAAGCAATATGATCATACAAAGGCCTGCAAGTTTACAGAACCCATGCCTCATCCAAAGCCAGGGACGAATCTTCTTTCTCTAATGTGAATGTACTGAAGAAACAGGTCTATTGTACTGAAGATTGTGAAATATTTGGTAAATACATGTATATAGAACCCACAGCTGCTGTAAATCTTCGTCTTCAGCTACGATATAATGGAACCGGACATGTATGTGCTTGCTACACCTTTGTGGTTCGCACACTTTTCGCCGTGAATTCCTCAAGAATTTCTCTTGGTCTTTCTGGCGTTATGATTTTAGCGCCAGCAGATTACTTCATTTCTCCTTTTGTACTCTCTTCATTTCTTTTTAGTTTGCATATAAGATTTGGTTAAAGTCAAACTTTGTTAACTTTGACTAAGTTTATAAAAAAATATATCAAGACTCACAATATAGAATCAATACTTTTAGGTGCATCATGAAATTAATTTTCATACATATAGCGTTAGTATTGTAGATGTTGATATTTTTTCCTATAAAGTAGGTCAAACTTTACAAAGTTTGACTTCGACCAAATCTTATATGCAAACTAAAAAGAAACGGAGGGAGTACAAAACAAATGGGTTCACAATACTTGCTACTGTCATTGGATTTCTAACTATTAGGCTCCGTTCGGTATGGAGGAAGAGAAAACGAAGGAAAAAACGACGTCACAGGAACAAGGTTTGATGAACAGTACAAACATATGGAATCTGAAAACGTAGGAACCAGGAAGCGTGTTGGCTGTTTTACAAACAACAATGTCCTTCTGTCTTGCAAAGTTTCACTTGCATGTAGTGTACCGTTCACAAAAGAGGAGCAATAAATACCCATGAAATTTTGACACTGTAAACAGAGTTTACAACAAAATTTTCCTCCATACCCAGTACCACCCATGATATTACCAAGCTTTTCGGCATCCTAGACACAAATCACACCCCCATGAGGCTTAGCTAGATCATCGCAATTTCATTGCAAGCCATTAGCCCATTCCCTGTCCCTGGACCAAGACGTGATAGAATAAAAGAGAGAACAAGAACTTTGTACCAGGATTTACAAACTTCATAGCACATCATCGATACTCTCGACACCCTTTTTTTCCCTTTCAATATGATGAAGACTCTGAGGATTAATTATGTATCTATGTCCCACAAGTGCCCTTCACATTTCACGATAGTTGCTGCTAAAGGTACATGGTGATATAAATTAAAGAGTGTATTTTTAGACTAACACCAAAAAAAAGGAGTGAAAAGCTACAATATGACATAAAACATTCCCTGTTGGAGCCACCTGCTGCTGCCATGCCTTGAAGTAGACGGTGCCCTAGACCCTGTTGTACCCCACGTTTTTACTGAACAGGCGACGGATGTAAATGACTTGCAATGCACTGGCGGCCATGAAAGCCGCGTACTCTGCCATCGTGTAGAACATGACACGCCTTCTGGTGCTCTCGTTTGCTGGATTCAGTTGGCCATGAACATCACCATCATCACAAAAATCATATGAAGATAGGATAAATGTAAAGACAGCAAAGCAATAAATGGATAATGAGCAGTGTCCTTGGCAGCTTGGATGTGTTAAATATCAATAATTCCCCTGTCATTCTCGGTATCTAATTTGACTCTGGTGTTTTTCAAACTAAAGAAAAAAACTGAGATAGGCAGGTTAAACAAAAAATAAGTTTGAATATTGTTCCCTATTCAAGATCAAGTATTCACCATTGAACAACACACTGCTATGGTGTGGGTAAAAGAAAAGATGCTAATTCTACAAGGGAGCATAACTGGAGAAAAGGAAGCTTAATAAACTCCAATGGAAATTAGTCACCGCCTCCCCACTTAACAAACCGTGGACATGTAAGTGTTCCAACTGTCCTAGTGCATTTCCTTCAGTAGTTCGGATATTTTTGACTAGTTGCTAGCTTTAGGAATTTAGTTGACACCTTTTGACTAGTTGATACCTTTTGACTAGTTGCTAGCTTTAGGAATTATCTCCATCTTATCTTTAGGAGTCTACTGCCTCAATAAAAATAAGTCTCCTTCATTAGTTCATCCCTGCCCGTGAGGCATGGCTGCCATCAAGCCGACGTCATGCCTCTTGTGGTTCAGTTTAGTATCATACTTCGCTTAAAAAATCTAGTATTGGGTGGATCAGAGTAAACTCACAGGAAATTTATGTACTCTATACATGGTTAACAGGGCCATACAAGAAGGCCAAAATCACCAGATAACATCTACAGAAGAAAGTTTATGAAGCTTACTGTGTCGGTGACGAGCGTCACGTGCTTTTAGGTACTTCTGCTCGGCAGTGACAGATTCCAGTGCTTCCTTCAGCTCTGCAATTTTCACATTGATAGGGTCCAAGTGCTCTGGAACAGGAACAAAAAAGTGTTAAAACTGAAGGAATCAGAAGTTGAGAACAGATATCTTGATGAACTAGCAAGCCTAAGATCACGTAAACCAATCAAACTGATTGTTGCTCAATACACCCAATTTTAAAAAAAAGAATAGGCAGATGCTGAAAATCTCAAGGGACACAGTCAGTACACTGACCATCTTTCGCCAAATTGTGCTCATTGGGTATGTGCCCAACATGAATGTAGAAAGAAACAGTTTCAGGTGCCCCATATGGATTATGGAAGCAAAACTTGTACATTCCACCCCTTGGAGCTTTGAAGTCAAATTTGTCACCAGACTTTCCCTTCATCGTATATACAGTGTTACCACCTGGTGAAGTTACCTACATTGATGGAAAATGCACTATAGACTATCAGAAGAAGTTGATGGATTGTTAAGTGAACGTAATAATATACTTAAGTACTGGCATAAAATGCAGGCTTACAATTCAATACGTATTTCACAAGTGAACATAACAGATGCAACCAGTATGTATACTAACAAACTAAATGAAGAAAAGAGGAGTGGATAAGTCATAAGTCTTTGAAATAGATCAACTTTATTAAGAAATAAATAATTCTTCACATGGGAAACAAAAATGACACATCCCAACCAAAGTAAGAAAATCACAGTAGTAATACACTAAGTAGGATGGACTCCAATATTTTCCAGTAGCCAACAGCATTGTTGGTCATAAGGAGAAACAAATAATATATGCACTGGCGTAAAACAAACCACCATTTTTCTCAGCACATGAACTATAAACCATCTAATATAGCTGGAGTGAAGTTAATTGTGTTCATATGCTGATGCTAGTATTGAGGTGAAGCAAAAACAAGTTGATGTTTAATTTGCCTCATCAATCATCTACAAAATGCCTACGCTAACTAGCAATACTGCAAGACCAATTCATTTAGCATTATCCTCAACCAAGTAGGATGGAAAATATACACGTCTGAGTTCCAAACAAAAAATTTACTTGTTTCTTCTTCCAAAGAGAACTGTTAGGAATTCCTCACTGCTAATAGTAATGCACAAACATGCTTCTAATTTGCAGAGTTTAAACCTCAAGGACAATATGACAACATTTTCTTTTAATCTTAGATCTTAGACAATAATGGGTAAGAATTGATTTTTGCCCTCTACTACAAAACAGGTCATTTAACCATTTAAACTTTGGGAAGAGGTTTTCCCACGTTCGCTGCTTATGCAACATCCCAGCATGACAGGAAGCAACTCCTTTGGAGCCTTCTCCACTGATGTGATTTTTTCCGAGTTCAACTGTTTTGTTGCTTTTGCAACATCCCAGCATGACAGGAACACCGTAGCAAAATATTTCAGTGTTCTGCTGACCAGTTCGGCCCGGGTTCTCTACTTGAGTCTGCATTTGTTGAAAGCAAATTCTAAATAAACAGGTTGACTGAATCAAATTGTCAATTAAATCCAGATGTCAGTCTTATTGTCCTTTATACACCAGATAACAAAGCATGCAAATGCAAAGGAAACCAGAGAAGACAACCATTTTACATGTAGATAAAGAAACACATCAATTATCAAGCATATAATACCTATAAACAGTGAAAGATAGTTCAGATGCTACTTCTAAATGAAGATAAGTTGAGAACTGATCCTTTAACTGTGATTCAAGGAAAGAAAACCTATTGCTGTTGGGAAAGTACGGTAGGTTCATTGACTTCTACTATACACCAAGGAATCATGAATACATAAATATAAGTGCGAAAGGATTAATACAATGTTTTCTCCAGTGAAAAAATAACCAAATCATATAATAGACCACCCACACGTAAATTAACATCTTGTGAGGCAACTGTATCCACACGTAATCCATCCAGCCTGAATGACTATGGCAAACGTATGACAAAAGGGCAACAATCCACCAAATCTCCTCCAAAAATCCTGACTTTGAGCCAGAGCACAACAGAATCGACTAAACGACCAATCAACAACAGGAACGAATTACAGCTAAACATCAAAAGCAACCTAAATCACAAAGGTTAATGATCGACATCACTTGAGATCACCAGATCGCCGCAGGTATTTCGCACCACAAGCCGCAGATCCCACGAGGAGGCCCCCATCCCCACTCGATTGCCAATCCAATTCCCCAGATCCCAAGTAAAACAACCCATAAACCCAGCTAAATCCAGACCTTCGTATAGCCAGATCAAAGGCGCTGTTAGAAGGTAGCCCAGAGGAGGTGGGGGGATCGGCCGGGCGCCGTACCGTGAGGTCGATGCCGGGGTGGTCGGAGCTCCAGAAGATGTCGTGGTCGACGACGACGAAGTTGCCCGAGACGGAGTCGCCCTCGTAGGGCACGAACTCGTGGATGCACTCGGTGTCCGTCACGGTCACCGAGAGCGCCTCCGCCCGCCACCCCGCGGCCGCCGCCAGCGCCAGCGCCGCTATCAGCAGCATCGCCGGCCGCCACCTCGCCATGGCCCGCCGGTGGGTAGCTGATCCAACGCTCGCACCAGAAGCACCAGCGCCGCTGGTCTAGGGCTGGGGTTCACGGGGGGTGGGCGGCGAGCTCCGGTCGCGCACGACGGGGTCGGGGAGGGAGGGGAGGGCACGCGAGACGGAGGTCACGAGGGCGAGATTGCGGACGGGGAGGGGGCAGATGTCGCGTGCTTTTGCAATAAAGGACTCTGCTATTTGCGTAATAGTGCAACATGCCGACGTGGAGTTTGTGCGACGTGGCCGTGTGACTGCGAGTGGCTGCGTTGTCCGACTGCGTGGCCTCCTTGAGCTGCCGTTTAAAGGCGCCTTTTGGTGAGTACGTAAAGAGAATAAAGGAGACGCCCTGGTCACGGTGTTTGCCAAATGGCGGACGAAGAGGAGATGGGGGAGGTGCACGGTGCTCGGTGCTCCGCCCAACATAGTAGGGCTAGCTATGGTGTTTCCTTAAAGGAGCTTGGCGTCGTGCCGGTTACCGGCAACATGCGGTGAGGGGTGTGCTGTGGGTGCGTGCGAGCAGCGTCTGCCGGCTAGCGACGGTGGTTCTTCTGAAGATGATGGTGTGGTGATGCCTATCGAAGGATTGATCTCATTGACGCTCGATGCAAATGGATTATCTCCTTCCTCGCTGCGTCGGAGGCCATTATGGTGGTGGCTTCATCGTGGTGAGTGAGAAAGAATCTGTGTAAGGACGATTTGAATCGAGCTCATCATCACCACCATTGGATGACAGGGATGGCGCCTAAAGTGTGTGTTCCTCCATGGACATCGTGGACGCGATAGATGGCCTACCTTTTCATCCCCGTCGGTGAATCTGATGACTGAATAGCGACCATACCTCTTCCTTCCAGCCATGTTTCCTTTAGTTCCCCTTCCACGATGCCAGAAAATACTTTATGTCTTGCAAGTGCACAGGGCTGGTTGAAACTCTCGTGGAAGTATAATCACAGATTAATATAGTTTACGAAGAGCGGGAGACATGTCTAAATGTGAGTGTTTCTGTCGCATGATATGTCTCAAACATATCTACTTTTCAAACACTTCTGCTATTATTTTTCCTTTCAATTTGCATCATTTGAACAAAACTAATCTGGACTAACGTTGTTTTCAGCAAAATTATCATGGTGTTATTTTTGTGTAGAAATAAAAGTTGTCCAAATTAGATGGGGATTTTTGAGAATTATTTTTGGAAGATTAGAAGACCGGGCAACCGAAGATGGAACAGAGGGGGGCCACCAGGGCACCATGCCGGCAGGCCACGTGCCTCCAGGCCGCATGGTGGGGCCCTCTGGAGCCCTTGGGACTCCTCCAACGACATCATTTGGCTATAAAATCCCATATATCCATTGATCTCCACCACAAATACAGAGGGTTGCAAGGCCTTTGCCTCAACCCATACCTTACCGAACTACTCACACATGAAGATCAGATCGCATGAAGAACACATCATGAAAATTTATTAATTGATAATACGACTTACAATGGATGTCGTGTGTGATGCACGATTACAAGTATGATCTAGAGGAAGATGAACTATGGTGTTGTTGGTGGCTAAGGAGATGGAAATGGCGGCAACTAGGGTTCATGGAGAGGGATGAAAATGACTCTGTTCTGGCTTTGCCCGCGAACGTTCTCTTGACATTTTGGCCTGGTCCCTTTTGTAAAATTTGTTCAAGTGGACGAGGAACCACGGTTTCTGTGCCATACGACCTCTCATGCGAGCGTTCGCGGTCACATGGAACGCCCTCTTTTGCTCTATGGCTTCTGGTGCACCTCCTTGTGATTTCTTCTATCTCCTCCTCACTTCTTTCCATGTTCACACTTGATTTCTTCCATTTTTAGCCCATTTCCCGTGGAAACACATCAAAGAGAGGATTTGTGGAATCCTTTGCATTCATTAGTCATTAGTAGCAATATCGAAGTGAATATCTCAGTTTAAGCAAAGGGTAAATGAGTGTAAAAATATCATTCATCAATACCACATATGTGTGGCACTGGATTTAGTCACATTGGAGAAACCAACACGGACAAATTCCATAGTCATGGATTTTAAAGTCATTTGATTATGAATCATCTAACACTTGCAACTTTTGTCCAAATAGTGAAGTAAACTAAAATACCGTTCATAGGCCATAAAGAACGAGTAGCAAAATAATTGGAACATGCATATTGATGTGTGTAGTCCAATAAGTGTTGTTGTGAGCAGTGGATTTATCTATCCTCAAGGACGACTGAAGTAGATATTTATATTTACTTACTGAGGCATAAATCTGGATCCTTTGAAATGTTTCAAAAGGTTTTCAGAATGAAGTAGAATTTATTGTAACAAAAACAAAGTAGAATGTTTTGAGTGGATGTAATCAAACTATATATGACATGGTGAGAGCAGATATGACAAGAATCAATTTGCCAAATACTTTTTAACGTAATGCTTTAGAGACTATGACTTTTACACTGAAAAATAGCGCCATCAACTTTGTTGAAATGACACCATATAAGATATGGAATATGAAGGAAATATGCCCTAGAGACAATAATAAAGTTGTTATTTTATATTTCCTTATTCATGATAAATGTTTATTATTCATGCTAGAATTGTATTAATCGGAAACCTAAATACATGTGTAAATACATAGACAAACATTGTGTCCCTAATGAGCCTCTACTTGGCTAGCTCATTGATCAAAGATGGTTACACTACTGCAGGATGCTGCTAACGCGACACTACGATCAGAGACCCTTCGACGAAGCTGTGTGCGATGCAATAATCGCAAACGGTGGTGTAAAAGAACCGTCAAAAAAGGTGCAAAATGTTTGCGATGCCGGAGCCATCAAACATGGTTCAGATTTTAGTTGTGTGTACGATGCAGGGCATACGGTTCAGTTCAATGAACTGTTTGCAATGAGGAGGAACAAAAGAAATGGGCAACCAAATGAAGGCGTGTGCGATAAACAGCATACGGTTCACTCGGATGAACTGTTTTTGATGAGGAGGAACAATAGAAACGGGCAGTTAGATAAAGGTGTGTGCGATTGAGGGCATACACTTCAGAAGGATTAACTGTTTACGATTAGGCAACATAACAGAAACGGGTCAGCCAGATCAAAGTGTCTGCGATTATTAGCAAAAAAATGTATCGATTGATGGCATACACTTCACGTGGATGAACTGTTTGCGATTAGCCACAACAAACTGAAACAGTTAGATGGATCAACGTATGTGCGCTAGACGGCACACACATTCTAATTAAAAGAAGCGTGCGTGATGGTAATAACGAGCGCGCACGGTTGTTGGAACAAGACGTGTGCGGACGTTGCCTATTGTGGTGCACCCTATGGCGCAAACCCCACGTACGCGACCGAGAAGGCGTACGTGCCCACGTTACGCCTTCGGGGAATAGTGCCGCACTTATAACCATCAGTAAATTTTGAGCCTGCATCCCGCCACATTCCAAATTGCAAATCTGTTCACACCGATCAGAACCTAAACGGTTTCCCACTTAGGAGCATATTAGTACTCGGTTATAAATACTACTACTCCAAGATGACTGCACATTCCTCCTTAACTCCTCATCCACAAAAACAAACAAGTCATTCATCATCGTTCCCTTGCGTCTGCCATGGCCAGCGTGAGTGCTGGGTCGAGAGATTGCCACCAGGGAGATGCGAGCATGGAAGCGGAAGCACGTGAGATGTCCCGCCTCGCCACGAACGCAGACGGCATGTCCCGCCACGCGGCCGTAGCAGCACAGAGCTCCCGCTACACCGCCGAAGCAGCACGGAGGTCCCGCCGTGCCGTCGATGCAGTAGACTGGTCCGACCGCGCCGCGGAAGCAGAAGAGATGTCCCACCGTGCCGCGAATACAGCAGAGATGTCCTCCCGCGCCGCGGCGGCCTGGGAAAATGTCTCGCGGGCAGGCGAGGACTCTTACAGGCGCATGCATGCGATCGTCCATAGCCAGATGGATCAGGTCTCCGGCTGGGCGAGGTTGCAGGACGACATGAAAGCCTCTTTTGAACAGGCTACCGGCGTCATCCGACAACTAAATGAGAGCAATGTGAAGCTCCGTGCCGAGCGTGACCTGTTGAGGGCGAAGATCGTCGGAAGTGCGGAGCAGCAAGAGGAGACCATTGCCTTGTTGTAGAGGAACGGCGTCATTGTCGAGAAACTTATGGACGAGAATGACATGCTACGCATCGAGCGCAGAAGGCTGGTGGAGGAATCCGTGGATGCTCTCAAGCAGCATCTTGAGGACAAGAAAGAGCTCATCGCCGCTCACCGCGGAGACTAGTTCCCATGGCCTGCAGCAACGCATCAAGAAAGTAGAGATCAGCGAGCCAGATCGTTGTCTTCCTTCTTCTTTTGCCCTTGTGTATTTCGGGCGTTGCCGCATGTGGCTTTTTTAATTATGTTCCTAAATATGTAAGACAATTATTATCCACTGTCATCGTCCTTATATTCATCATGCTTGCTATAAGTCGCCGTCGATGCTATATAGGTCCATCGGATCTTACATCAAGATCCGTGCAAAACTTTCTTTTCAGATTTTCATTTTTCTCTCTTAAATCTCAGTCCAGTGAGACATATACCGTAGAACAGGGGCTTGGGCGCCATTAATGGAGACGTCGGGAGGGAGGTGCGTGGCGGGTAGCGGTCAAAGGGCTCTCCTCCCGATGAGCACGTGCAGGGGTCTGATCGCACGCCTCCCGTACTCAAATAGCTACCCCGCACGGTACCTCCTAGCCAATAAAAAAAGGGGACACGTGGCGACACGTAATTGGTAAGTAGAACGCCCACGATTTTAATAATACTTCTGTTTCTGATTTGTAACGTGACAGCACTTGTTCCAAAATGACTTTGTTGATTGTTAATGTGTGTGCCTTCGCAAGTCGGATAGAAAAATTACCACAACATGTTGTTGGTGCCATGTCATGACACCATGCCAAGTTTCATGATTTTCAGGCATGTTTTGGATTTACAAGAATTAAAAAACCAAGTTTCTCAATCTTTCCGGCCAAGCCACGACGGCTAGATATTTGAATTTCATTCCCATCTCTTGCATGGGACCTAGAAATTCACCCAAGGACACACATGTGATTTTTCAACCAACTTTGGTGCACTGGAGCATGTGCTTGTAGTTCAAATTTGAATTATGCACATTAAATGCCCAGAAACTCAATCAATGTATAAAAAAGGCCAAACGAACCTCGAAAATTTACAAAATTAAACACAACACTCCTGTTGTTCTATGTTGACACTAGAAATTTTTTGAAAGCAATAAGAGGCAACAGATATCGTTCCGTCCCCAAAGGTGGCACGTTCCTACCGAAACCATCACGCTCGTTGTGAGAAGCTCTGGTTTGTGAGAAGCTTATACCCAAACCTGCCCCAAATGGGACAAAAAAAATTACCACGGCATCTTGATGCCGCTCCATGATACCATGCCAAGTTTCATGAATTTCAGACGAGTTTTGGATTTACTAGAATTTAAAAACCAGGTATCTCAACGTTTTGCCGGCAATCAATAGTGCCCTGGTGTTTGAATTTCATTCCCATCTCTTGCATGGGACCTAGAAATTCACCCAAGGACACACATGTGATTTTTCAACCAACTTTGGTGCACTTGAGCATGTTCTTGTAGTTCAAATTTGAATTATGCAAATTAAATGCTCAGAAACTCAATTAATGTATAAAAAAGGCCAAACGAACCCCGAAAAATTCCAAAATTAAACACAACACTCCTGTTGTTCTATGTTGACACTAGAAATTTTTTGAAAGCAATAAGAGGCAACGGATATCATTCCATCCCAAAAGGTGGCACGTTCCCTACCGAAACCATGACGCTTGTTGTTAGAAGCTCTGGTTTGTGAGAAGCTTATACCCAAACCTGCCCCAAATGGGACAAATTTTGTACCACGGCATGTTGATGCCGCTCCATGATAGCATGCCAAGTTTCATGAATTTCAGACGAGTTTTGGATTTACTAGAATTTAAAAACCAGGCATCTCAAAGTTTTGCCGGCAATCAACAGTGCCCTGGTGTTTGAAGTTAATTCCCATTTATTGCATGGGACCTAGAAATTCACCCAAGGACACACATGGGATTTTTCAACCAACTTTGGTGCATTGGAGCATGTGCTTGTAGTTCAAATTTGAATTATGCACATTAAATGCCCATAAACCCAATTAATGTATAAAAAGGCCAAACAAACCCCGAAAAATTCGTAAATTAAACACAACACTCCTATTGTTCTATGTTGGCACTAGAAAACTTTTGAAAGAAATAAGAGGCAACGGATATCGTTTCGTCCCCAAAGGTGGCACGTTCCCTACCGAAACCATCACGCTTGTTGTGAGAAGCTCTGGTTTGTGAGAAGCTTATACCCAAACCTGTCCCCAAATGGGACAAATTTTTTACCACGGCATGCTGATGCTGCTCCATGATACCATGCCAAGTTTCATGAATTTCAGACGAGTTTTGGATTTACTAGAATTTAAAAACCAGGTATCTCAACGTTTTGCCGGCAATCAACAGTGCCCTGGTGTTTGAAATTCATTCCCATCTCTTGCATGGGACCTAAGCATGCACCCAAGGACAAAGATTTGATTTTTCAACCAATTTGTATGCACTGGAGCATGTGCATGTATTTCAAATTTGAATTATGCACATAAAATGCCTAGAGAACCCAGTTAATGTATAAAAATGTCCAAACGAACCCCGAAAAATTCCAAAACTTAACACAACACTCCTGTTGTTCTATGTTGGCACTAGAAATTTTTTGAAAGCAATAAGAGGCAACGGATATCATTCCATCCCAAAAGGTGGCACGTTCCCTACCGAAACCATGACGCTTGTTGTTAGAAGCTCTGGTTTGTGAGAAGCTTATACCCAAACCTGCCCCAAATGGGACAAATTTTTTACCACGGCATGTTGATGCCGCTCCATGATAGCATGCCAAGTTTCATGAATTTCAGACGAGTTTTGGATTTACTAGAATTTAAAAACCAGGCATCTCAAAGTTTTGCCGGCAATCAACAGTGCCCTGGTGTTTGAAGTTAATTCCCATTTATTGCATGGGACCTAGAAATTCACCCAAGGACACACATGGGATTTTTCAACCAACTTTGGTGCATTGGAGCATGTGCTTGTAGTTCAAATTTGAATTATGCACATTAAATGCCCATAAACCCAATTAATGTATAAAAAGGCCAAACAAACCCCGAAAAATTCATAAATTAAACACAACACTCCTATTGTTCTATGTTGGCACTAGAAAACTTTTGAAAGCAATAAGAGGCAACGGATATCGTTTCGTCCCCAAAGGTGGCACGTTCCCTACCGAAACCATCACGCTTGTTGTGAGAAGCTCTGGTTTGTGAGAAGCTTATACCCAAACCTGTCCCCAAATGGGACAAATTTTTTACCACGGCATGCTGATGCCGCTCCATGATACCATGCCAAGTTTCATGAATTTCAGACGAGTTTTGGATTTACTAGAATTTAAAAACCAGGTATCTCAACGTTTTGCCGGCAATCAACAGTGCCCTGGTGTTTGAAATTCATTCCCATCTCTTGCATGGGACCTAAGCATGCACCCAAGGACAAAGATTTGATTTTTCAACCAATTTGTATGCACTGGAGCATGTGCATGTATTTCAAATTTGAATTATGCACATAAAATGCCTAGAGAACCCAGTTAATGTATAAAAATGTCCAAACGAACCCCGAAAAATTCCAAAACTTAACACAACACTCCTGTTGTTCTATGTTGGCACTAGAAATTTTTTGAAAGCAATAAGAGGCAACGAATATCGTTTCGTCCCCAAAGGTTGCACGTTCCGTACCGAAACCATCACACTTGTTGTGAGAAGCTCTGGTTTGTGAGAAGCTTATACCCAAACCTGTCCCCAAATGGGACAAATTTTTTACCACGGCATGCTGATGCCGCTCCATGATACCATGCCAAGTTTCATGAATTTCAGACGAGTTTTGGATTTACTAGAATTTAAAAACCAGGTATCTCAACGTTTTGCCGGCAATCAACAGTGCCCTGGTGTTTGAAATTCATTCCCATCTCTTGCATGGGACCTAAGCATGCACCCAAGGACAAAGATTTGATTTTTCAACCAATTTGTATGCACTGGAGCATGTGCATGTATTTCAAATTTGAATTATGCACATAAAATGCCTAGAGAACCCAGTTAATGTATAAAAATGTCCAAACGAACCCCGAAAATTTCCAAAACTTAACACAACACTCCTGTTGTTCTATGTTGGCACTAGAAATTTTTTGAAAGCAATAAGAGGCAACGTATATCGTTTCGTCCCCAAAGGTGGCACGTTCCGTACCGAAACCATCACGCTTGTTGTGAGAAGCTCTGGTTTGTGAGAAGCTTATACCCAAACCTGTCCCCAAATGGGACAAATTTTTTACCACGGCATGCTGATGCCGCTCCATGATACCATGCCAAGTTTCATGAATTTCAGACGAGTTTTGGATTTACTAGAATTTAAAAACCAGGTATCTCAACGTTTTGCCGGCAATCAACAGTGCCCTGGTGTTTGAAATTCATTCCCATCTCTTGCATGGGACCTAAGCATGCACCCAAGGACAAAGATTTGATTTTTCAACCAATTTGTATGCACTGGAGCATGTGCATGTATTTCAAATTTGAATTATGCACATAAAATGCCTAGAGAACCCAGTTAATGTATAAAAATGTCCAAACGAACCCCGAAAAATTCCAAAACTTAACACAACACTCCTGTTGTTCTATGTTGGCACTAGAATTTTTTTGAAAGCAATAAGAGGCAACGAATATCGTTTCGTCCCCAAAGGTGGCACGTTCCGTACCGAAACCATCACGCTTGTTGTGAGAAGCTCTGGTTTGTGAGAAGCTTATACCCAAACCTGTCCCCAAATGGGACAAATTTTTTACCACGGCATGCTGATGCCGCTCCATGATACCATGCCAAGTTTCATGAATTTCAGACGAGTTTTGGATTTACTAGAATTTAAAAACCAGGCATCTCAACGTTTTGCCGGCAATCAACAGTGCCCTGGTGTTTGAAATTCATTCCCATCTCTTGCATGGGACCTAAGCATGCACCCAAGGACAAAGATTTGATTTTTCAACCAATTTGTATGCACTGGAGCATGTGCATGTATTTCAAATTTGAATTATGCACATAAAATGCCTAGAGAACCCAGTTAATGTATAAAAATGTCCAAACGAACCCCGAAAATTTCCAAAACTTAACACAACACTCCTGTTGTTCTATGTTGGCACTAGAAATTTTTTGAAAGCAATAAGAGGCAACGTATATCGTTTCGTCCCCAAAGGTGGCACGTTCCGTACCGAAACCATCACGCTTGTTGTGAGAAGCTCTGGTTTGTGAGAAGCTTATACCCAAACCTGTCCCCAAATGGGACAAATTTTTTACCACGGCATGCTGATGCCGCTCCATGATACCATGCCAAGTTTCATGAATTTCAGACGAGTTTTGGATTTACTAGAATTTAAAAACCAGGTATCTCAACGTTTTGCCGGCAATCAACAGTGCCCTGGTGTTTGAAATTCATTCCCATCTCTTGCATGGGACCTAAGCATGCACCCAAGGACAAAGATTTGATTTTTCAACCAATTTGTATGCACTGGAGCATGTGCATGTATTTCAAATTTGAATTATGCACATAAAATGCCTAGAGAACCCAGTTAATGTATAAAAATGTCCAAACGAACCCCGAAAAATTCCAAAACTTAACACAACACTCCTGTTGTTCTATGTTGGCACTAGAAATTTTTTGAAAGCAATAAGAGGCAACGGATATCGTTTTGTCCCCAAAGGTGGCACGTTCCGTACCAAAACCATCACGCTTGTTGTGAGAAGCTCTGGTTTGTGAGAAGCTTATACCCAAACCTGTCCCCAAATGGGAGAAAATTTTTACCACGACATGTTGATGCCGCTCCATGATACCATGCCAAGTTTCATGAATTTCAGACGAGTTTTGGATTTACTAGAATTTAAAAACCAGGTATCTCAATGTTTTGCCGGCAATCAACAGTGCCCTGGTGTTTGAAATTCATTCCCATCTCTTGCATGGGACCTAAGCATGCACCCAAGGACACAGATTTGATTTTTCAACCAATTTATATGCACCGGAGCATGTGCATGTAGTTTAATTTTGAATTGTGCACCTGAAATGGCTAGAAAACCAGTTTAATGTACCAAATGTCCAAACGAACCCTGAATAATTCCAATTCTTCTACGAGACACATATAGTTGCATGTTCACTGCAGATAAAAGGTCTAGCAATTCAAACACCATCCATTGCCGCTGTGACCCCACTATGTAATTCAAATCAAGATGGAAAATCAAGTAGATCCCACACAGCTTATCACCAACCGTGTGAGATGTAGTACAAAATATCCTGGAGCACCGTCGGTGTATAGTACGCATATGGCTTACACGAGAAGGTGTGTCGGCCACAGTCCACAGCCAGCGTGTCAAGCACACTAGCTCGCTCCCCAAATACTCCCGCCTCTGCATCCTTCGCAATCTCGAAAATATTACTGCCTCGTAATCTCGAAAATATCTACCGCCTGGAAGGTTTTAATGTTTGATAGCACACGATTAGTATGTGCGGACCATGTGCGATGTCTGTTACTCCCGCTCTGCTTCAGTCCCTTGATTCAAATTTTCAGTAGCCCCGGCATTTTATTCCTGCCTCTGCATCCCTCGCAATCTCAAAAATATCTGCCCGTCTTGATCCAAATTTTCAGTAGCCCCACCTTGTTACTCCCGCCTAGTAAAATTTTCAGTTGCTGCGGTATTTCCTCAAACACCACCTTGCCCCCCGTCCCCTCTCCACCCACAGCACACACTCCCCAAAACCTCCGCTCACACAGACACACACAACCCTCGAAGCCATTGGTAGGTTGCCACCATCGCCGGCGCCTCCATCCTCAACCTCTACCTGTGTGGCGGGGTGCTTGAGGAGCCAATGGCCAAAAAGAGGTTTATCGCGGCCTTTTCGCCCGACGCCGGCAAGGTGGCTGCTGAGGTGTCCCTGTCGTCCTCCGCGGGCTCAATCCACCGTCACTGGTCCCCCGATCCGCCCGCCGCCATGCCCCTACGCCGGTTCGAGGACTTCCTCGTCCTCCCTCGGACCCGGCAGCCGATGAGGTCCTACCTCGGGGTCCGGCAGCGGCGGTGGGGGACATGGGTCGCCAAGATTATAGATCAGGAGACCCACACCCGCCAGTGGCTCGGTAGCTTCCACACGACCGAGCTCGCGGCCATGGAGTACGACCGTTGGCAGGTCCGCTACCACGGTGCGGCAACTAGGCGCAATTTCCCCTTCGGCACACGTCTGGTCGGCCTCGTTCCGCCGGAGCTAGGGGTGGTGAGCCCGGCTATGGCGCGGGAGGACCGCGAGGCATGGGAGCGCCTCGAGGCCGAGGCCGCCGACAAGGCCTACATGCAAGAGCTCCGCCGGCAGCACCCGGAGCTCATGGAGGCAGAGTGGGCGATCTTTGCCAGCGCGGAGGGCGGCAAGGTTATCGCGCTCTCCTCTGATGACGAGGTCGAAGGCGGCGAGGACGGCGGCGCGGCGGGCAGCGAGGTTATCGCGCTCTCCTCCGATGATGAGGTCGAAGGCGGAGGCGACGGCGGCGCGGAGGGCGTCGAGGTGGGCCCCGAGGACGAGGAGATCGACGTCGATGAGTGGAGGAGTGCCTTCCCCGACGACCCCGAATGACGGCACCGGCCCGGACCCGGCTCGCGGCACACCGTACATGACGAGGAAGGATTGGCTCGACCTCTACTTCGACCGAAAGTAGTTTAGCTTAGTTTAAATTTATGTTTTAAGTTCGGTTATGCAAAACTATCTATTTTTATGTTTGAATGCATGCTACTTTCGGTTGAACCTGCTTTGAACTTGATCAAATTGAAGTTTACAACCTTAAGTTTAGGGGATCGACTAGAAAAGGCCAAAAATTGCTGGAGTATATATATATATACTAAGGGTTTTATTCCTTTAACTTTTTAAGGATCAGCTAGAGATGGCCTTATGACTTGTTTATTTTAGTTCTTCACAATGTGATGCTCTATATGTGCAATTATTTGCCGTGCAGTTCAATTTCATCAATAACAATTTCAACAATACCACTATGAATTATGATATTTGGTTGCTGTTAAGGATATTGCAGTTAACATGCCTTTTCGTTTTTTAACAATAACTAGTGTACTTTAGACCTGCACAATACCAGTTTTAATGACTATTTGCTTGTTTTTAAATGTTATGCCTGATGCAGTTAACACACCTTTCCACTTCTTGTTTTGCTTAACTAGCATGCTTAAGCCTGCACACTGAAGCTATCATTTGTAGATTATGTTGTCTACTATGGATATATTTGGTTGATGTTTAGCCTGTTGTGCTTAACATGACTTTATATGTACTCATGCAGGACAATATTGAGAACAATGTTGTTTTCCATCGAGGTTAGTTTCATCGCATTGCTTATATGTACTCACTGTTCAGGATATCGGTAGCTGGTACCATATAGCCTGGGGCTGATAAGGGATTAATTGTCGAATCGGACATTTCACTTAATATATATGTAACCCATTTATCAGTAGGTTAACTAGGGCCATATTTAATATATCTGAGGCTACATAGCAATATGCATTGTACTGAATGACTAAATATGCAATCCCAGGCTACATAGCAACAAGGAAGAGTGTTACCTTAATGTTCTGATGATGTCTAGATATACATGTAACAAAATCTTATATAATGGGATGGAGGGAGTGTTGTACTACATCATTTTTCAATTGTTGCTTAGCTTCTAATATTAACTTGGTGCTTTTAGGTACATATATCATTGCCAAAGATCCACACTTCGACCCTTTCTGCGTATGGGGCAATGAGATATTCATGAACCAGCATCAAGTGAGGAAACGGATAAAGATTGTTATTAAAATGGGTCAAAAGATGTCAATCGAACTATTTGTTTACACTTTATGCAAGACAACAGTGAACTGCAGGATGGTAAGTAAGAACCCCGTCGCCTTCTTTGTACTGCCCGTAATGAGTTGTGTTAGATGACAATGTCTGAATCTTTTTTCTTTTGCAATGGATCCTGAAGCAGTTTACTCAAGATTACCTCTCAAACTACATGATTGCCGGCCGGCCATCACAAGGAGTTGGACTAGAGTCCTGCATGCCTTCTGCATCCCGGTGAGCACAATAGGGCCATTCCGCTTCACATTGTTCAGCAACCGGAATGTCTGTCGCCTCTTTCTTTACCATCTATAATAGTACAAGTATAGAGCCCTGGTTCATCATTCTTTATTTGGTGCTTATGTAATTCTTAAACATATGTACCTGTGAATCGAATAATGCATTGGTTGTTTGAACCTGATGGATATGAATAAAGCTATAGCCTACTTTCATGTTTAAATTAGGTACAATTTTAAATAGCAGCAATTAAATTAGGGCGAAATTACGTGTGCAGGTCATTACGGCGCACACGGTTAATAAAGCACAGTGTGTGTGATATACATCATAATTGGACACGGTTCATGGAGAGGAAACGTGTGTAACAATGCACACAGTTGCCGTTTGCAAAGCGTGTGTGATATCACACACTATCACATATGGTGCGGGAAAAATTAAATGTGTGTGATTGTCTACCTATCGTACACAGTTTATAATCATGAACTGTTTGTGATGTGCCAGGCGTCATAAATATCCCGTGCCTGGAATCTGCCTGGAAAGCTTCCGTGCCTAGAATCTGCCTGGTTTTAGGTAAAACCACAAAACTCCGACTGTGATGGCGATGCGAGCACAAACGAGTAGCAAGGATGAAGCTGAAGGAAATATGCCCTAGAGGCAATAATAAAGTTTTTATTTATTTTTCCTTATATCATGATAAATGTTTATTATTCATGCTAGAATTGTATTAACCGGAAACTTGATACATGTGTGAATACATAGACAAAACAAAGTGTCCCTAGTATGCCTCTACTAGACTAGCTCGTTAATCAAAGATGGTTAAGTTTCCTGACCATAGACATGTGTTGTCATTTGATGAACGGGATCACATCATTAGGAGAATGATGTGATGGATAAGACCCATCCGTTAGCTTATCATAATGATCGTATAGTTTTATTGCTATTGCTTTCTTCATGACTTATACATGTTTCTCTGACTATGAGATTATGCAACTCCCAAATACCGGAGGAACAACTTGTGTGCTATCAAACGTCACAACGTAACTGGGTGATTATAAAGATGCTCTACAGGTGTCTCCGAAGCTGTTTGTTGGGTTGGCATAGATCTTGATTAGGATTTGTCACTCAGTGTATCGGAGAGGTATCTCTGGGCCCTCTCGGTAATGCACATCACTATAAGCCTTGCAAGCAATGTGACTAATGAGTTAGTTACGGGATGATGCATTACGGAACGAGTAAAGAGACTTGCCGGTAACGAGATTGAACTAGGTATAGTGATACTGACGTTCGAATCTCGGGCAAGTAACATACCGATGACAAAGGGAACAATGTATGTTGTTATGTGGTTTGACTGATAAAGATCTTCATAGAATATGTGGGAGACAATATGAGCATCCAGGTTCCGCTATTGGTTATTGACCGGAAATGAGTCTCGGTCATGTCTACATAGTTCTCGAACCCGTAGGGTCCGCACGCTTAACGTTCGATGACGATCTGTATTATGAGTTATGTGATTTGATGACCGAAGTTTGTTCGGAGTCCCGGATGAGATCATGGACATGACGAGGAGTCTCTAAATGGTCGATAGGTAAAGATCGATATATTGGAAGGCTATATTCGGACATCGGAAAGGTTCTGAGTGATTCGGGTATTTTTCGGAGTACCGGAGAGTTACGGGAATTCGCCGAGGGAAGTAGTGGGCCTTAATGGGCCATACGGGAAAGGAGAGAAGGGCCTCAAGGGGTGGTCGCGTGCCCCCCATGGCAAGTCCGAATTGGACTAGGGAGGGGGCGGCGCCCCCTCTCTTTCCTTCTCCCTCTCCTACTCCTTCCCTCTCCCCCCTCTTGCAAAAGGAAGGGGACTCCAACTAGGATTGGGAATCCTACTTGGACTCCCCCTATAGGTGCGCCCCTCCTAGGCCGGCCTCCTCCTCCCTCCTTTATATACGTGGGCAGGGGGCACCCCAAAGACTCTTAAGATTTGTCTTAGCCGTGTGCGGTGCCCACCTCCACAGTTACACACCTCGGTCATATCGTCGTAGTGCTCAGGCGAAGCCCTGCGCCGGTAACTTCATCATCACCGTCACCATGCCGTCGTGGCTGACGGAACTCTCCCTCGGCCTCAACTGGATCAAGAGTTCGAGGGACGTCACCGAGCTGAACGTGTGCAGATCGTGGAGGTGCCGTGCGTTCAATACTTGGATCGGTTGGATCGCGCAGACGTTCGACTACATCAACCGCGTTACTAAACGCTTTCGCTTTCGGTCTACGAGGGTACATGGACACACTCTCCCCGCTCGTTGCTATGCTTCTCCTAGATAGATCTTGCGTGATCGTAGGAAAATTTCGAAATACTACGTTCCCCAACAGTGGCATCCGAGCTAGGTCTATGCGTAGATGTTATATGCATGACTAGAACACGAAGAGTTGTGGGCGATAATAGTCATACTACTTACCAGCATGTCATACTTTGATTCGGCGGTATTGTCGGATGAAGCGGCCCGGACCGACATTACGCGTACGCTTACGCGAGACTGGTTCTACCGACGTGCTTTGCACACAGGTGGCTGGTGGGTGTTAGTTTCTCCAACTTTAGTTGAATCGAGTGTGACTACGCCCGGTCCTTGTTGAAGGTTAAAACAGCACACTTGATGAAAAATCATTGTGGTTTTGATGTGTAGGTAAGAACGGTTCTTGCTCAGCCCGTAGCAGCCATGTAATACTTGCAACAACAAAGTAGAGGACGTCTAACTTGTTTTTGCAGGGCATGTTGTGATGTGATGGTCAAGACATGATATATAAATTGTTGTATGAGATGATCATGTTTTGTAACAGTTATCGGCAATTGGCAGGAGCCATATGGTTGTCGCTTTATTGTATGAAATGCAATCGCCATGTAATTGCTTTACTTTATCACTAAGCAGTAGTGATAGTCATAGAAGCAATAGTTGGCGAGACGACAACGATGCTTCGATGGAGATCAAGGTGTCAAGCCGGTGACGATGGTGATCATGACGGTGCTTTGGAGATGGAGATCAAAGGCACAAGATGATGATGGCCATATCATATCACTTATTTTGATTCATGTGATGTTTATCGTTTATGCATCTTATTTTGCTTAGTTTGGCGGTAGCATTATAAGATGATCTCTCACTAAATTTCAAGGTACAAGTGTTCTCCCTGAGTATGCACCGTTGCGAAAGTTCGTCGTGCCGAGACACCATGTGATGATCGGGTGTGATAAGCTCTACGTTCACATACAATGGGTGCAAGCCAGTTTTGCACACGCAGAATACTCGGGTTAAACTTGATGAGCCTAGCATATGCAAATATGGCCTCGGAACACTGAGACCGAAAGGTCGAGCGTGAATCATATAGTAGATATGATCAACATAGTGATGTTCACCACTGAAAACTACTCCATCTCACGTGATGATCGGACATGGTTTAGTTGATATGGATCACATGATCATTTAGATGACTCGAGGGATGTCTATCTAAGTGGGAGTTCTTAATTAATATGATTAATTGAACTTTAATTTATCATGAACTTAGTCCTGATAGTATTTGCATAACTATGTTGTAGATCAATAGCTCGCGATGTAGCTCCCCATTTATTTTTGATATGTTCCTAGAGAAAAACTATGTTGAAAGATGATAGTAGCAATGATGCGGACTAGGTCCGAGATCTGAGGATTATCCTCATTGCTGCACAGAAGAATTATGTCCTTGATGCACCACTAGGTGACGGACCTATTGCAGGAGTAGATGCAGACGTTACGTACGTTTGACAAGCTCGGTATGATGACTACTTGATAGTTTTAGTGCACCATTCTTTACAGCTTAGAACCGGGACTTAAAAAATGTTTTGAAACGCCATGGAGCATATGAGATGTTCCGAGAGCTGAAATTGGTATTTCAGACTCATGCCTGAATCAAGAGGTATGAGACCTCTGACAAGTACTTTGCCTACAAGATGGAGGCGAATAGCTCAACCAGTGTGCTCGGATTGTCTGAGTACTACAATCGCTTGAATCAAGTGGGAGTTAATCTTCCAGATAAAATAGTGATTGACAGAGTTCTCTAGTCACTATCACCAAGTTACTGGAACTTCGTGATGAACTATAATATGCAAGGGATGATGAAAATGATTCCTGAGCTCTTTGTGATGCTGAAATCGACGAAGGTAGAAATCAAGAAAAGCATCAAATGTTGATGGTTGACAAGACCACTAGTTTCAAGTAAAAGGGCAAGGGAAAGAAAGGGAACTTCAAGAAGAATGGCAAGCAAGTTGCCACTCCCATGAAGAAGCCCAAAGCTAGACCCAATCCTGAAACTGGGTGCTTCTACTGCAAAGGAAATGGTCACTGGAAGTAGAACTGCCCTAGATACTTGGCGGATAAGAAGGATGGCAAAGTGAACAAAGGTATATTTGATATACATGTTATTGATGTGTACTTTACTAGTGTTTACAGCAACCCCTCAGTATTTGATACTGGTTCAGTTGCTAAGAGTAGTAACTCGAAACGGGAGTTGCAAAATAAACAGAGACTAGTTAAGGGCGAGGTGATGATGTGAGTAGGAAGTGATTCCAAGGTTGATAAGATCACCATCGCACACTCCCTTTACCTCAGGATTAGTGTTGAACCTAAAATAAATGTTATTTGGTGTTTGCGTTGAGCATAAATATGATTGGATCATGTTTATTGCAATACGGTTATTCATTTAAGTCAAAGAATAATTGTTGTTCTATTTACATGAATAAAACCTTATATGGTCATACACTCTATATAAATGGTTTATTGAATCTCGATCATAGTAATACACATATTCATAATATCGATGCAAAGTTAATAATGATAGTGCAACTTATATGTGGCACTGCCGTTTAGGTCATATTGGTGTAAAGCACGTGAAGAAACTCCATGCTGATGGAATTTTGGAATCACTTGATTATGAATCACTTGATGCTTGCGAACCATGCCTCATGGGCAAGATGACTAAGACTCCGTTTTCCGAAACAATGGAGCGAGCAACTGACTTATTGGAAATAATACATACTTATGTATGTGATCCGATAAGTGTTGAGGCTCGCAGCGGGTATCGTTATTTTCTGACCTTCACAGATGATTTGAGCAGATATGGGTATATCTATGATGAAACATAAGTCTGAAACATTTGAAAAGTTCAAAGAATTTCAGAGTGAAGTGGAAAATCATCGTAACAAGAAAATAAAGTTTCTACGATCTGATCGCAGAGACGAATATTTGAGTTACGAGTTTGGTCTTCATTTGAGACAATGTAGAATAGTTTCGTAACTCACGCCACCTGGAACACCACAGCGTAATGGTGTGTCCGAATGTCGTAATCGTACTTTATTAGATATGGTACGATCTATGATGTCTCTTACCGATTTACCACTATCGTTTTGGGGTTATGCATTAGAGACAGCTGCATTCACATTAAATAGGGCACCATCTAATCCGTTGAGACGACACCGTATGAAATGTGGTTTGGCAAGAAACCTAGGCTGTCGTTTCTTAAAGTTTGGGATTGCGATGCTTATGTGAAAAAGTTTCAACCTGATAAGCTCAAACCCAAATCGGAGAAGTGCGTCTTCATAGGATACCCAAAAGAAACTGTTGGGTACACCTTCTATCATAGATCTGAAGGCAAGATATTCGTTGCTAAGAATGGATCCTTTCTAGAGAAGGAGTTTCTCTCGAAAGAAGTGAGTGGGAGGAAAGTAGAACTTGATGAGGTAATTGTACCTGCTCCCTTATTGGAAAGTAGTTCATCACAGAAATCAGTTCCTGTGACTCCTACACCAATTAGTGAGGAAGCTAATGATGATCATGTAACTTCAGATCAAGTTACTACCGAACCTTGTAGGTCAACCAGAGTAAGATCCGCACCAGAGTGGTACGGTAATCCTGTTCTGGAGGTCATGTTACTTGACCATGACGAACCTACGAACTATGAGGAAGCGATGATGAGCCCAGATTCCGCGAAATGGCTTGAGGCCATGAAATCTGAGATATGATCCATGTATGATAACAAAGTATGGACTTTGGTTGACTTGCCCAATGATCGGCAAGCCATTGAGAATAAATGGATCTTCTAGAGGAAGACGGACATTGATAGTAGTGTTACTATCTACCAAGCTCGAATTGTCGCAAAAGGTTTTCGACAAGTTCAAGGTGTTGAATACAATGAGTTTTTCTCACTTGTATCGATGCTTAAAGTCTGTCCGAATCATGTTAGCAATTGCCACATTTTATGAAATCTGGCAAATGGATATCAAAACTGAATTCCTTAATGGATTTATTAAAGAAGAGTTGTATATGATACAACCAGAAGGTTTTGTCAATCCTAAAGGTGCTAACAAAATGTGCAAGCTCCAGCGATCCATCTATGGACTGGTGCAAGCATCTCGGAGTTGGAATATACGCTTTGTTAAAGTTGATCAAAGCATATAGTTTTATACAGACTTGCGATGAAGCCTGTATTTACAAGAAAGTGAGTGGGAGCACTACAACCTTTATGATAAGTATATGTGGATGACATATTGTTGATCAGAAATGATGTAGAATTTTCTGGAAAGCATAAAGGAGTGTTTGAAAGGAGTTTTTCAAAGAAAGACCTCGGTGAAGCTGCTTACATATTGAGCATCATGATCTATAGAGATAGATCAAGACGCTTGATAAGATTTTTTCATTGAGTACATACCTTGACAAGATTTTTGAAGGAGTTCAAAATGGAACAGCCAAAGAAGGAGTTCTTGCCTGTATTGCAAGGTGTAAAGTTGAGTAAGACTCAAAACACGACCACGACAGAAAATAGAAAGAGAATGAAAGTCATTCCCTATGCCTCAGCCATAGGTTCTATAAAGTATGCTATGCTGTGTACCAAACCTGTTGTGTACCTTGCCATGAGTTTGGCAAGGGGGTACGATATTGATCCATGAGTGGATCACTTGACAGCGGTCAAAATTATCCTTAGAAGACTAAGGAGATATTTCTCGGTTATGGAGGTGATAAAGAGTTCATCGTAAAGAGTTACGTCGATGCAAGCTTTTACATCGATCTGGATGACTCTGAGTCTCAATCTGGATACATATTGAAAGTGGGAGCAATTAGCTGGAGTAGCTCCATGCAGAGCATTGTAGACATAGAAAATTTGCAAAATACATACAGCTCTGAAAGTGACAGACCCATTGACTAAGCTTCTCTCACAAGAAAAACATGATCACACCTTAGTACTCTTTGGGTGTAAATCACATAGTGATATGAACTAGATTATTGACTCTAGTAAAACCATTTGGGTATTAGTCACATGGCGATGTGAACTAATCACATGGTGATGTGAACTATTGGTGTTAAATCACATGGCGATATGAACTAGATTATTGACTCTAGTGCAAGTGGGAGACTGAAGGAAATATGCCCTAAAGGCAATAATAAAGTTGTTATTTATATTTCCTTATATCATGATAAATGTTTTTATTCATGCTAGAATTGTATTAACCGGAAACTTGATACATGTGTGAATACATAGACAAAACAAAGTGTCCCTAGTATGCCTCTACTAGACTAGCTCGTTAATCAAAGATGGTTAAGTTTCCTGACCATAGACATGTGTTGTCATTTGATGAACGGGATCACATCATTAGGAGAATGATATGATGGACAAGACCCATCAGTTAGCTTAGCATAATGATCGTATAGTTTTATTGCTATTGCTTTCTTCATGACTTATACATGTTCCTCTGACTATGAGATTATGCAACTCCCGAACACCAGAGGAACACCTTGTGTGCCATCAAACATCACAACGAAACTGGGTGATTATAAAGATGCTCTACAGGTGTCTCCGAAGGTGTTTGTTGGGTTGGCATAGATCGATATTAGGATTTGTCACTCCGTGTATCGGAGAGGTATGTCTGGGCCCTCTCGGTAATGCACATCACTATAAGCCTTGCAAGCAATGTGACTAATGAGTTAGTTGCAGGATGATGCATTATGGAATGAGTAAAAAGACTTGCCGGACGAGATTGAACTAGGTATAGTGATACTGACGATCGAATCTCGGGCAAGTAACATATCGATGACAAAGGGAACAACGTATGTTGTTATGCGGTTTGACTGATAAAGATATTCGTAGAATATGTGGGAGTCAATATGAGCATCCAGGTTCTGCTATTGGTTATTGACCGGAAATGAGTCTCGGTCATGTCTACATAGTTCTCGAACCCGTAGGGTCCGCACGTTTAACGTTCGATGACGATTTGTATTATGAGTTATGTGATTTGGTAACCAAAGTTTGTTCGGAGTCCCGGATGAGATCACAGACATGACGAGGAGTCTCGAAATGGTCGAGAGGTAAAGATCGATATATTGGAATGCTATATTCGGACATCGGAATGGTTCCGAGTGATTCAGGTATTTTTCGGAGTACCGGAGAGTTACGGGAATTCACCGGGGGAAGTAGTGGGCCTTAATGGGCCATACGGGAAAGGAGAGAAGGGCCTCAAGGGGTGGCCGCGCACCCCCCATGGCAAGTCCGAATTGGACTAGGGAGGGGGCAGCGCCCCCCTCTCTTTCCTTCTCCCTCTCCTACTCCTTCCTTCTCTCCCCTCTTGGAAAAGGAAGGGGACTCCAACTAGGATTGGGAATCCTAGTTGGACCCCCCTATAGGCGCGCCCCTCCTAGGCCATCCTACTCCTCCTCCCTCCTTTATATACGTGCGCAAGGGGCACCCAAAGACTCTCAAGATCTGTCTTAGCCGTGTGCGGTGCCCCCCTCCACAGTTACACACCTCGGTCATATCGTCGTAGTGCTTAGGCAAAGCCCTGCGCCGGTAACTTCATCATCACCGTCACCACGCCGTCATGCTGACGGAACTCTCCCTCGGCCTCAACTGGATCAAAAGTTTGAGGGACGTCACCGAGCTGAACGTGTGCAGATCGCGGAGGTGCCGTGCGTTCGGTACTTGGATCGGTTGGATCGCGAAGACGTTCAACTACATCAACCGCGTTACTAAACGCTTCCGCTTTCGATCTACGAGGGTACGTGGACACACTCTCCCCGCTCGTTGCTATGATTCTCCTAGATAGATCTTGCATGACCGTAGGAGAATTTTGAAATACTACGTTCCCCAACAAAAGTGTTTGGGATATTCGAGATATCGGAAACGATTATATAGGGACAACTGTATGCATCAAGGCTCCCTATCCCCGACGGTTTCTGGGTCGTGTGGGAAGGACCCCCCTATCGCCCACACTCACTAGGCGACGGTTCCAAATGCCATTACGAAAAGGGGTTAAAAACCATTTGTATAGCACCGACGCGTACTAGTGTTAAGGTTTCCTGACCATGGACATGAGTTGTCATGTGATAACGGCATCACATCATTAGGAGAATGATGTGATGGACAAGACCCATCCGTTAGCTTAGCATATTGATCATTCAATTTTATTGCTATTGCTTTCTTCATGTCAAATACATATTCCTTCGACTATCAGAATATGCAACTCCCGAATACCGGAGGAATGCCTTGTGTGCTATCAAATGTCAAAACGTAACTGGGTGATCATAAATATGCTCTACAGGTATCGCCGAAGGTGTTTGTTGGGTTGGCATAGATCGAGATTAGGATTTGTCACTCCGAGTATCAGAGAGGTATCTCTGGGCCCTCTCGGTAATAGACATCATAAGAAGCCTTGCAAGCAAAGTCACTAATGAGTTAGTTACAGGATGATGTATTACGAAACGAGTAAAAAGACTTGCTGGTAATGAGATTGAACTAGGTATGAAGATACCGATGATCGAATCTCGGGCAAGTAACATACCGATGGACAAAGGGAATAACGTATGTTGTCATAACGGTTCGACCGATAAAGATCTTCGTAGAATATGTAGGAGCCAATATGAGCATCCAGGTTCCGCTATTGGTTATTGACTGGAGAGGTGTCTCGGTCATGTCTACATAGTTCTTGAACCCGTAGGGTCCGCACGCTTAACGTTTGATGACGATATTGTATTATATGAGTTATGTGAGTTGGTGACTGAATGTTGTTCGGAGTCCCAGATGAGATCACGGACATGACGAGGAGTCTCGAAATGGTCGAGAGGTAAAGATTGATATATAGGACGATAGTATTTGGACACCGGAAGTGTTCCGGAGTGTACCGGGTACATATTGGGTCACCGGAAGGGGTTCCGGACACCCCCGACAAAAGATATGGGCCTTATGGGCCAAGAGGAGAAACGCACCAGCCACAAGGGGCTGGTGCACCCCCATATAGGCCGACCAAGAAGGAGAAGGAAACAGGGGAAGGGAAAGGAAAAAGAGGGAATAGGATCCCCCCTTCCTTCCCTCTTCCCCTCTCTTTCCTCCCCCCTCCGACAGATAAGGAAGGGGGGGGGGGGGCGGCCATAGGAAGGCCCCAAGTAGGATTCGGCCTACATGGGCGCCTCCTTGGCTGCGTCCTCTCTCCCCTCCCACCTATATATATTTGGGGGGGCGCCCCTAGCACACAGAACATCAATTGTTAGCCGTGTGCGGCGCCCCCTCCACAGTTTACGCCTCCGGTCATATCTTTGTAGTGCTTAGGTGAAGCCCTGCGCGGATCACTACACCATCACTGTCACCACACCGTCGTGCTGACGAAACTCATCTACTTCCTCGACAACTTGCTGGATCAAGAAGGCGAGGGACATCATCGCGCTGAACGTGTGCAGAACTCGGAGGTGCCGTATGTTCTGTGCTTGATCGGTCAGAGCTAGAAGAAGTTCGACTACATCAACCGCGTTGTCAAACGCTTCCGCTTTCGGTCTACGAGGGTACATAGACACACTCCCCCCTCTCATTGCTATGCATCTCCTAGATAGACCTTGCGTGAGCATAGGATTTTTTGAAATTGCATGCTACGTTCCCCAACAGAATAGTATGCCAAAACGGCTTGGTCTTTTCTTATCATTTGGGAATACAAGTCATAAGTAAAATGTTTAGAAATTTATTCTCAAAACAGATAAGTGCTTTGTTTTCTATCCCAAATGATTGGGTATTCCTCTATCGCTATGCCGAGGCAATGTGTTTTACCATAGAGTTTTGTAACTTTTGAAGAAAATATTTTCTGCAAAAGAGTGAGTGTGAGGACAGTGCAACTCGATGAGATTATAGATTCTTTGTCTTCATGTCAAAGAAAAGAAACACTGGAATTACTTCAGGATTTCCTACTATGACTAATATGGAAGCCTCTAAATGAGATATAGAGACTTCGGTTGAACTTGCAACTGAACTATATGTCGGGGAACGTTGCATGGAAAACAAAAACAATTCTACACACATGCAAGATCTATCCACGGTGATGCATAGATACGAGAGGGCGAGAGCATCTGCATACCCTTGTAGATCTCTAAGCGGAAGCATTTATCACGCAGTTGATGTAGTTGTACTCTTCGCGATCCGATCACGATCCAACCGATCTAGTGCCGAACGGACGGCACCTCCGAGTTTAGCACACGGAGTAACGGACGAGGCGGTGGAACTACGGAGTAACGGGAGAGAGAAGGGCGCCAAGGGCATGGTGTGTCCTCTTGGGGCGCCTCCTCCCCTCTATATATAGGTGGAGGGGTGTGGGAAACAACCACTCCAATCCCTAGGGTGCAACTAAGGGGGAGAGGACTTGGACTCCATGTCCAAACCTATTCCTACTAGGACTCCTTCCTTTTTTGCCTTCCCTAGCCACATGGGATTTTGAGGACTTGGTGCACCTAGCCCAATAAGGGAACCTCCCCGCAGCCCATGCTAGCCCTTGGGTCATGGTGGACCCACTTGTGGACTTCCGGACCCCTCCGGAATCCTCTGGAACCTTCTGGAAGCTTCCCGGTACAATACCGAAAAAACTGCACCTTTTTCCGGAACCAAAAATATGACTTCCCATATATAAATCTTTACCTCTAGACCATTATAAGACTCATCGTGACATCTGGGATCTCATATGGGACTCCGAACAACATTTGGTTACCACTCATCAAATATCCCAATACTACTCTAGCATCAATGAACGTTAAGCGTGCGACCCTGCGGGTTCGGGAATTATGTAGTCATCACCGAGACACCTCTCCGGTCAATAACCAATAGCGGGACCTGGATGCCCATATTTGTTCCTACATGTTCCACAAAGATCTTTTATCGGTTGAACCTTTATGACAACATAAGCAATTCCCTTTGTTTGTCGGTATGTTACTTGCTCGAGATTCGATCGTAGGTATCTCTATACCAAGTTCAATCTCGTTACCGGCAAGTCTCTTTACTCGTTTCGTAATACATCATCTTGCAACTAACTCCTTAGTCATTTTGCTTGAAAGCTTCTTGTGATGTGTATTACCGAGAGGACCCAGAGATACTACCTCTCCGATACACGGAGTGACAAATCCCATATTACCGAGAGTTGCATGATCTCATGGTCGAAAGAACATGTATTTGACATTAAGAAAGCAGTAGCAATAAACTGAACGATCACATGCTAAGCTAACGGATGGGTCTTGTCCATCACATCATTCTCCTAATGATGTGATCCCGTTATGAAATGACAACTCATGTCTATGGTTGGGAAACCTTAACCATCTTTGATCAACGAGCTAGTCAAGTAGAGGCTCACTAGGGACACGGTATTTGTTTTTGTATCCACACATGTATTTAAATTGTCAGTCAATACAATTCTAGCATGAAAAATAAGCCTTTATCATGATTAAGAAAATATAATAATAACCATTTTATTATTGCCACTAGGGCATATTTCCATCAGTCTCCCACTCCTGGATCACTATTGTACTTGAAGGAAATATGCCCTAGAGACAATAATAAAGTTGTTATTTATATTTCCTTATATCATGATAAATGTTTATTATTCATGCTAGAATTGTATTAACCGGAAACTTGATACATGTGTGAATACATAGACAAAACAAAGTGTCCCTAGTATGCCTCTACTAGACTAGCTCGTTAATCAAAGATGGTTAAGTTTCCTGACCATAGACATGTGTTGTCATTTGATGAACGGGATCACATCATTAGGAGAATGATGTGATGGACAAGACCCATCAGTTAGCTTAGCATAATGATCGTATAGTTTTATTGCTATTGCTTTCTTCATGACTTATACATGTTCCTCTGACTATGAGATTATGAAACTCCCGAATACCGGAGGAACACCTTGTGTGCTATCAAACGTCACAACATAACTGGGTGATTATAAAGATGCTCTACAGGTGTCTCCGAAGGTGTTTGTTGGGTTGGCATAAATCAAGATTAGGATTTGTCACTCCGTGTATCGGAGAGGTATCTCTGGGCCCTCTCAGTAATGCACATCACTATAAGCCTTGCAAGCAATGTGACTAATGAGTTTGTTACGGGATGATGCATTACGGAACGAGTAAAGAGACTTGCCGGTAACGAGATTGAACTAGGTATGATGATTCTGACGATCGAATCTCGGGCAAGTAACATACCGATGACAAAGGGAACAATGTATGTTGTTATGCGGTTTGACCGATAAAGATCTTCGTAGAATATGTAGGAGCCAATATGAACATCCAGGTTCCGCTATTAGTTATTGACCGGAAATGTGTCTCGGTCATGTCTACATAGTTGTCGAACCCGTAGGGTCCGCACGCTTAACGTTTGATGACGATTTGTATTATGAGTTTATGTGATTTGATGACCGAAGGTTGTTTGGAGTCCCGGATGAGATCACAGACATGACGAGGAGTCTCGAAATGGTCGAGAGGTAAAGATCGATATATTGGAAGGCTATATTCGGACATCGGAAATGTTCCGAGTGATTTGGGTATTTTTCGGAGTACCGGAGAGTTACGGGAATTCGTCGGGGGAAGTAGTGGGCCTTTGTCAGGACCCCGATCCTAAGTCACACCGATCTAGCATGTAACACATCATATCACTTTGCGGCCTCACGCACGGTATTCCCACGGGTGCCACCTTACCTGGCCCGGGACTGTTTGCGCCTTTTGGCTCACGTATATGATAGTGTCGCTAGCATCCATATAACAGAGAACCCGGGACGACATGACTAGTCGTGAACCCAAAGTGGCACTAACTTACAGGGATATGCATACATGGCCTAGCAATGAACGTGTCGGTCATCAGTGAGTGAATCCAGGCTGTAGCAGCTGGGCTATCAGGACTTTGGAGAATCCGGGCTGTAGCAGGCTAACAGGACTCCTGTAGACACCGCGTGGCATTTTCCCGAAGGGACAGACATAGGAACGAAGAAGGACACATGCCGGCCAGCCTAAGTGTTCCGGAGCAGTAGCAAGCTACCATGGCTCAGTGGAAGCACTAGGAGACATTACCCGGTAAGAGAGGCTACCAAGGATAAACAACTAGGTTGTCGGATCGCACACATACCAAGCATTTCAAATCATACACACAATATGCTCGATATGTGCAAATACAACATGGCATCACCACAAAACTCTACAACTCAACGTATTTATTCATTAGGCTCCGAAGAGCCAGATATTACAAACATGGGTCTGATGACCCAGCATTCAAGTCATACAAGCAACAAGCACATGCAGAGCTTAATTTGTCTGAGTACACACAACTAAAAATGAAAAAGGCTGAGAAGCCTGACTATCTACAATACCCCGCCGAGGGCACAAGATCGTAGCTGAGGTAACAAGCTAAAAGTCGAAGTCCACGCGGAACTACTAGCGAGACTGAAGTCTCTCTGCAAAAACATAAATTAAGCAAACATGAGTACAAATGTACCCAACAAGACTTGCATCAAAGCTAACTACATATGCATCGGTATCAACAAAGGGGTGGTGGAGTTTAACTACAACAAGCCAGCTTTGACTCAGTGGCTATCCTGAACTACGACTACAAGTAACTCTTTGAGGTGGTGCACACGAGTCCACATATTCACCATATCAATATACCGCTATGGATCCGCTCCCGTCTCCCTACGAGAAGGCCATCCATAGCAGTCACGCTTATCTTGCGCATTTTAGAGTATCCACTTTCACTTGTCTATGAACTGTACAGGCAACCCAGAGGTCCTTTACCGCGGACGCGGCTATTCGAATAGATCATTTATAACCCTGCAGGGCCGGTGTACTTCTTCACACACGCTCTCGCCACTTACCTCCATGTACACGTCATGTATCTCGGCAACCTTCAAGCAGAAGCCTGGCGAGGGTGTCGGCCACGACCTGACTAACCACACAAGTCCCTAGTCCAGGTTTACCGCCTATTCAGGTTCCATCCGCAGGGAGTCCGGCCGAGGTTTCCACATACAGCCCTGAACGATGTGTGCAGGGTTTCCGAGACACCAAACGGGCGCCCGGTACACCGTGCCACGTGCCTACCGCATCACAGCCCACCCCTCGGGTCAGCGCTGCGCATGGCCCCCAGCATACTACAAACACCAGAAACTACTTGTAACTCCTGGACAGAGGACATGGGCGGTTAATAAGTCGAGAGAGTCAATTAAGGATCCCAATGTGTGGTAGTAGTTGTTCATGGATCACAAACACAGAACTCAGTTCCTGAGGACGGTTTCAATGAGATAACCCACCATGTACTCCTACATGGCCTCTCACCGCTACCTTTACCAAATCGTGTTCACACACTTAGCTCTCAACAGTAAGACATATTCACCATATTCCAATTCATCCCCGATGAATCAGACCTGACTCAACTCTAAGCAGTAGCAGGCATGACAACAAGCATGAATGAGTAGGCACATCAGGGCTCAAACTACTCCTACTCATGCTAGTGGGTTTCATCTATTTACTGTGGCAATGACATGTCATGCAAAGGAAAGGGGTTCAACTACCGCATCATGTAACAGTTGAATCGTTGTTGTCCTAATGCAGTAAAACAGAGCAGGAGCGAGAGAGTGGGATTGTATCGGAATGAACAAGGGGGTTTTGCTTGCCTGGCACTTCTGAAGATAGTATAGTTCTTCATCGATGTCATCAAACTCATCGTTAGAACCACATCTACCGAGAGAGAACAAACACCGGCAAACAAAAAGGATACACAATCAAGCAATGCAACAATCATGATGCATGATAATGACATGGCAATATGCTGTGATTTGAGCTAATGCATCTAGCAACAGGTTAAATGCAGTTGGTTTGAACCCTAGGTTCAAATTCAAACTCCATATCTTAATATTCAAATGTAATTTATTTGATTTGTCCTAAACAGTGGTCATAAGTTGTTCTAACATACATAGAAATGGTGCAGATGGATAGATTGGATTTTTTGATCATTTTTCATATATAAATCTTTTCATTCTGAGCTATAGATTATTTTCTATGATTTTCTGAAGTTTTGGGCATTTCTGAAAATAAATAAATCATTTAGATTTATTTGAATTCCAGAAAAGGCTTTATGACAATAGAGTGACATCATCACTATGTCAGCAGGTCAAAGGCGCCAGCCCAGGTCAAACCTGACGGCTGGGACCCACATGTCAATGACTGTGGCTAATCCTAATATAAATTAAACCTAACTTAGTTTAATTAGTCGGGCGGGGCCTGCATGTCAGTGAGTCACTGGCTTAACTGAAATTAGTTATTAACTTAACCAAAAGTTAGCAGGGGCCGGGCCCACAAGCCAGTGACCCATTGGGGGTCAAACGGTGGTCAAACCCGGGTCAACTGGGTCAAAACCTGCCGGCGACTCGACGCCGGCGAGGACAGACGCGGCGGCGGGCTACGGGATTACATCTCCGGCGACCAAATGGGCGGCGGAGACCATCTGCGAGGAGCTGGTGCTAGCGCGCATCCACTGGTGCCCTTCGTTTCACCGGAGACGGACTAGATCGACGGCGGTGACCACTTGGGCGGCAACCGGAGTTCGGCGGGGAGGGGAGAAGGGGCTACGGTGGACAGCAAGGGCCGGGGTTGGTCGCGTTCGTCTCCTGGGGACGCACTGACCACGGTGGTGTGCTCGGTTTCGACCTCCAATGGACGTGGCCACGGCGGTGAGGAGCTCAGGCAGCGGCGCGATTTGGTCGGCAAGGGGGCGACGGCTACATGGTGTAACGAGCTCGGGGAGAGGGGGTTTCGATGCGGAAGCTCACAGTGGTTGGAAAGGGTGACGACGCGGGCTCGGAGAAGGCCAGACGGTGACGTACGAGCGGTGGCGATCTCGGACGACCGAGGAGGAAAACAGCGGCGTTGGAGATGCAGCAGAGCTTGTGGCGTGATAACCGACAAGTATAGGGGATCAATTGTAGCCTCTTTCGATAAGTAAGAGTGTCGAACCCAACGAGGAGCTAAAGGTAGAACAAATATTCCCTCAAGTTCTATCGACCACCGATACAACTCTACGCACGCTTGACGTTCGCTTTACCTAGAACAAGTATGAAACTAGAAGTACTTTGTAGGTGTTGTTGGGTAGGTTTGCAAGAAAATAAAGAGCGCGTAAATAAAAGCTAGGGGCTGTTTAGATAAAGACACAACTAAGTTAGTTTTAATAGAGAGCTTTTTGTCACGAGAAAGTTATTTGTCCCTAGGCAATCGATAACTAGACCGGTATCACAGTGGAAGATCACACTGGCAAGGAGTCCATTATTTTTCAAGCCTTTCAAGAAAGACTTGGTACCTCTGCACCTCATGAGATGAAGTTTGACTTGTCAAGAGTTATTAAGAGATGTGCTGACCTTGAGCAACTCACTGTACCCTTCTCTAGAGAGGAAATCGACGGGGTGATCAAATCCTTGCCAGCAGACAGAGCACCGGGCCCAGATGGACTCACTAGAGTTTTCCTTAAGGCTTGTTGGCCAATCATTAAGGAGGATTTTTACAAACTTTGTGATAAATTCTTTGAAGGTAATCTTAATCTGGAAAGCATCAATGAGGGATTTATAACTTTAATCCCAAAGATCAACTCCCCAGCCACAGTGAATGATTTCAGACCCATCACATTACTCAATTGTTGTCTCAAGGTAATCACCAAAATCCTTGCCAACCGCCTCCAAAAAATTATTTTGAAGGTAGTCCATCGAAATCAATACGGATTTATCAAGGGGAGATCGATCCAAGATTGCCTTGCGTGGGCATTTGAATATATTTATCAATGCCAAGCGTCCAAAAAAGAAATAATTCTCCTCAAGCTGGACTTCGCTAAAGCCTTTGACACCATAGATCATGAATCAATGTTGAAAATCATGGAAAGTATGGGATTCAACTCTAAGTGGCTGAACTGGATTAAATGCATTTTCTCCTCGGGCATATCTTCTGTCCTTCTAAATGGGACCCCAGGGAGACAACTTCACTGTAAGCAAGGGGTGCGACAAGGGGATCTGCTCTCCCCACTCGTCTTCGTTCTGGCAGCCGACTTACTCCAAGCAGCCATAAATGATGCTTTTCGACAAGGACACATCCAACTCCCATTCCCATGCCCGACACAAAAGGACTACCCGGTCATTCAATACGTAGACGACATAATCCTGGTTCTCCCGGCCTGCCCAATACAAGCAACGCGTATCAAGAACATTCTTTCTGACTATGCATCCTCGATTGGCCTAAAAATCAATTTTCATAAATCCACGGTTGTAACAGCCCCAAAATTGGGTTATCAATTTTTGTGCTGTTATTCTCTCCTGGCACTCATTTTCAAAATTTTCTCCTGAGTTTGCTGGATGACCCTGAGAAAATTTTGTCATTACCAACCTTTCAAAATCTTGCTCATGTCTTTCTCAGTGGGCAAGACCTCATTTGCATCAGCTCAATTCCTCTTAAACCCTAATTCCAAATTTTTGGAATTTGGATATGCCCTTGTGATTACAAAGGAGCCACAATTTTCCTTGTTCTGTTGATCCTCCCAATTGATCCCAGAGATCATCCTATCTTTCATAACCTTGGATATGCAAAAATATTGCTAAGTCCAATGCAATATTTTTGAATTATGATTTATTCCTTTTCTTGCCTTTCTGAGGAATAAAATCCAAAGGCATATCTAGCCATCTCCTAAATTCATGAGAATTGGTGGAGTTGATGCTTATGCCTAATCCAAGCTCTAGCAAGTATATTGGCCATAATTAAATAAGGAAAATTGCCTTTTCCTATTTAATGCCAATATTGCATTTCTGCCAATTTCCAAAGGAACTACTATTTTTATAGCAGAGAAAATCCCCACATAAATTGTGGAGCTTGTCCTTGCTATATAATCACTAGTTCCATCCTAATATCATGATTCCACAGTTCAAAATTTGGCACATGATCCAATGCAAGTTTCTGCCTTCTCTGAAATTTTGCAAAGGAAGTGCTTTATTGCTCAGTCCAATTGAGCTGCAATTTGGCAGGGTGTTTAAAATTGTTAAATAACCCATGGATACCAAAGATGAGCTCAATCCATTCACCCTAGCTCCCTGTGCAATTTTTCAAAGTTTCTGACCAGAACACAAGTTTGTGAAGGAAGTACCTTCATAGTGTTTCCAAATGGGATTAAACTTTTCCATCCTCTCAAGTATCTCAAATCATTATCCTCCACCCAAATTAAGTTCATTTCATTGAACTATGTGAGCACAGGAGCAATTCTTGTTTTCTGTCCAAATTTTCAGTTTGTGAAGCAAGTGTATTTTATCTTGCTCCATTATGGCTGATAATTTTTCCAGGACTTCTCCTACTCATATAACCTATCTCCACAAGATTGTGGCTCATTTCACTTGACCAATTGCCCTGAGGATTTTTCTGAAGTTTTTGGACAGAAATGATAGCTGTGAAGGAAGTACCATTTTGGTGAGTCCATTTGGTATGAACTTTTGACAGCATCATGGTATGTTCAAATCATCAGGCGTTGCCAAGTTATAGCCCAATCCATCACTCCTAGTGAGTGTTTCATCATGATTAAGTTTCTGGGTCAGTTTTGGTGGTTGTACAACAACTATGGTAAATAGTTGTCCATTTTACCTCAAAACTCCCAGGACCGTAGTCCTTTCTACCCCAAGCCTCCCGGACATCAAGTTTACCATTTACCCTCTCTGGTTTAATCTCTAGGATGTTGCCAAGTTTGCAACAGCAAACTTGTGGAGCTTGTTTCACTCATCTCCATTTGTCTCTGCCCGATCTTTCACCATGGTAACACTCCACGCTGGAAGGACTACGCGGTAGGCATGAATTTACATCAGTTAAAACCCCAGAGCGTGCCATGCCAGTGGTGACCACACGTGTAACCAGCCAGAACGGTGGTCTAGCCACTATGGTCGTCGGCATCGCTGCCCCGACCGCCTCTGGCCTCGCCATTAATGTCCGGTAGCCCCCCTCCTCGTCGTCTTCCTCTGGACCACTGCCCCCCTTCGTTTTCTTCTCCGGAGAGCCGTGCCAACGACCGGAATAGTGCGCTCCTGTGCATAGTCGTCTTCCTCGTCGATGTCTTCTTCCTCCATTCGTCCGCACGCCTTCCTCGTCTCCATGACCCTCTGGCGTTCGTCTTGATCCCCCTCGTCGCCTTCCCGTGCCTCCCCATGAGCCTTGGCCGCGCCTGCACCCTCGCCGGCGCACGGACACGTTGCACGCCGCATGCCACCTCTCCCCCTTCCCGAGCTCTCCCGCGGCTATAAGTAGAGCCCTCGAGCTCTTCCGTAGCCACAACGCCTCTCAAAGCCTCCCCACTCGCCTCGGAGCTCCACATCCCCCTCCATGGCCGAATGGCCGCCGCCGACCCCCCTCGGCCATTCTCTCTCTCCGGCCGTCCCCTGCCCAGTCTGAGCCCATGGATGGACGCGCCACTCCCCGTCGATCCTCCCTGGCTCGCCGCCCCTCCGCTTCCCCCACCAGAACCCCATGCCCACCAGAGCCCGAAGCCCCTCTCCGCCGCGTGCCCTGCTGCTTCTTCTCCCCCGCTCCCCGCCGGCAACCGAGCCCACCAGGAGATGCGCCTCGTTCTCCTGAGCTCGTGGGTAGGTCGGCCGTTGCGAGAGGTGGCCGGACGCGCCGGCGATCGCCGTCGGGGCGATCCCCTCCCGCTGCCTCGCTCGACCCCGAGCGTGAGGAAGAAGAAGGCCAGGCGGGCCCCGCCCGCGTTGACCCTGCCTCTGGGCCCCACCTGTCAGCGAGACGGGGAGCGCCACATTGGATAAGTGGACGCGTCCCAGGCGCGAAGTCGTTTTCCCCACGCGAAAGCGTATTGCTGGATAATGCGCTTTCAATCACCGAAAGCGTATTCTTCCTCTTCTTCGGGTTAGAATGCACTTTCCTTTCTGGAAAGCGTATTTCTGAGAAAGACGCGATCTGTTTTTCTGCTAGGGCCCTGTTTGTAATGATTTTCTTTACAGATTGGTCCCTGATAGTTAAACGGTCATATCTTTTTACCCACAACTCCAAATGAGGTGAATCCAAAGCCCACGTCTTCGTTTCGTCGAGCCCGTTCCGTTGATGTCATTTTCACAATATTTTCACACAGTGAAAATGACCTTTTTGCCCTTGCCCGTAAACAGCCCCCTCCGAGAAGGAACTGTTTCCGGCAAATCTTTTCGCGATCATTTCGCACTTCTTCCCGGAGTATTTGTCGACCCCCAGGCAAGCCAACCTCTTATCATGAGCCCCGAACGTGCATGTTGACTTTGCTTGCACCTTGTGTGTGTGTGTAGTTGCAGTTGTTTTATATCGTTTTCATCGGCAGTTATTTCTTTATGCCTATCTTGCATGCTTGTGTTTCATGATACCTTTGCCATGTTAATTAGAATGTTATTATTAATAATGCCATGCCACTACTCTACTTTATTTGCATGTCATCGTTATAAACTGTTATGAGGATTGTAATGCACCGTTGATATACTATTGTCGTGTCCTTTATGTTATAGTTGTGCACTTGAGGAGTTCAATATTTTGTTCGTGCATTTGTATGCGGCATGTTGCACTCATGTTAAATATGTTCATGATGATGGAGAAGGAAATAAAATGACTTAATAATAACAAACCTCCTCCGTCATCGATGGGATCGAGTCATAGTGCCGCCAAACCAAACTTTTTCAGTGCAGCCACATTTGCCTTATGGGAGGCCTTAATGCGAGCTATTGTCGTGACCTCTTGCCGGTGCCTCCCACTAGGGAAGGTTATGGGCGTGCTTACCCTGATCAGGTAAGCGGACATAACCTTGTGTGCTCGTTTTTGAGATTTTTGGTACCAGCCCCCGAGTGGGAGTGTCCCCGAGTGGGAGTTGACCACGACGGTGGTCGGGGTGTCTTTGGTAGACACGGGGTCACCCAGGACCAGCCCGTTGGGGATTGGGTCGGAGTGGCCGGGAGAGCGTCATGGCAGTAGGTTGGTTTCGTCGGAATGCCATTGGTCCACCCAAATGGGATGACGAGGCCATGGGTTCCGTGGTGTGGGTACAGTGTGCTACCTCTACAGAGTGTATAAAGTCTATCGATAGCAACCGTTCGTAGTAGGTCCCACTATCAGGTCTTGGTCGAAATGGAGGATAAACCTGAAATAATTAAGTTGGTAAATAAATATGTGATAACGAGAATATGGTGACTTGGACTATGAGATAGTCGTGAGAAGTCACGACGATGTTTTGACACGATCACGAGACGAGGTCTCGATAAGTGTTGGAGACCAAGTGTTGGTCATGGTTGTGATCGCCGGAAAGATCACCATTCGGTTGCGAGGCTACCCGTTGGTAAGAGAGTCCGAGGGACTCGGTGCACAAGTTTGGTTGCATTGCATGAGTAATATGTTGCATTTAAGAACCAAGGCAGAACAGAAGATGATTGCATAAAGTTAACATGCTATGTCTGCATTGGATATTATTGGTAGTTTATTTTCAGCATAGTTTCATGATGCCATGCCATGCTTTGATTGACATGTTAAGTTATGCCATGATTGAGATGATATGCTATGTTTTGCCATTGCCATGTTAGAAGCAGGTTTTGATATGCCATGTTATTGCCATGTTAGTAGATGCTATGGTTTTGTTCATGCTTAGTTGATCTTTATCATGCCATGTTTAGTAATTGATATGAGATAGGTTGTTGCATGCGCTCGGTTCTTGCTTTGTCTTCTGCTTGTTTGGATGCTATGTATTTGGTTGTCTTGCAAGTACATTCAATGTACTGACCTGGCGTGTCATGCCAGTTTTGTAGGTCGTACCCGAGTTGTCCGTTTGATCCGTCGTGCTAGGCCGTAACCTTGCCAGTCCTGTGAGTTGTGGAGCCCAGCCAGAGTTGTTATGCTGCCAAACCAAGACTTCCGCCACCTTTTTAATAGACTTCCGCTGCCATTCAAATAGCCGTAGGGCTATGCCAGATGGTTGTATTCATCAAGGATGTAATCTCATATACATGTATTTGATGAATATTATTGTACCTGGAATGCTGTATTATGGACCTGTCGTGCGTCAGGTGTTATCCTAGGCTGACGTGCGAAGGCCCCCTGCTCCATGCGGATCGGGGTGCCACAACGGTGGTCCCCATAAATTGTGAAATGACCAAATGCCAAGATCTGGCCAATATTTTTGGATGTACCATTGGAAAAATGCCCTTCACTTACCTGGGCCTTCCTCTTGGAACCGCAAGGCCAACTGTGCAAGACTTAATTCCCCTGGTTTGCGAAGTGGAAAGGCGTTTATCGGCCACACTAAACATGATATCTTATGGTGGCAAGCTGTCCCTCGTAAATTCGGTGATCACCTCCCTAATCATCTTTGCTCTATGCACCTTGAGATTCCCTGCGAAAATCATTGAGCTGCTTGACAAAATTAGACGCAAAGCCCTATGGACAAAGAAAACGGAACAAGGAGACAAATGCAATTCCCTTGCTGCTTGGGGCATGGTTTGTAGACCTAAATACAGTGGCGGCTTAGGGGTCCTCGATCTTAAAATTCAAGGGGAAGCACTTCTGTTGAAATATTTACACAAATTCTACAACCACTGGGACCTGCCCTGGGTAGAGCTCATATGGAACACGTACTACCAGGAGAAGATCCCGCATGCATCTGACCCATGTGGATCATTTTGGTGGAGGGATATCACTAAGTTAATGCCAACCTACAGAGGGATTTCATAGGTTGAAGTATCGCATGGGGGTAATGTGCTGTTCTGGAAAGATCTTTGGATAGATTCCATTCTGGCTGACTCCTTCCCAAGAGCTTTCTCGTTTGGGATAGATGAAGATATCTCCGTTCGGGATTTCCTGGCAACCACGTCCCTTGGAGAAACCTTTCACCTACCCCTCTCAGTCCAGGCCCATGCAGAGACGCGCACGATGCATACCCATCTTGCCCATGTCACATTAAACGAGACAGACACGACGGCGGATAAATGGACCTATGTCTGGGGATCTGCTGAGTATAAGTCACATAGCTTCTACTCTTTCTGCTTTCATGATTCCAATGCACACCAAAGTTATAAATGGCTATGGAAATCCAAATCAACGATGAAGATTAAAGTTTTTGGATGGCTGTTGCTCTCAGATAGATTAAACACAAGAAACATGCTGAAACGATGTCACTACAATATTGGAGACAACCATAACTGCATTCTTTGTGGTCTCCCCATTGAGGAGAGAGTGGAGCACCTCTTCTTTGATTGCTCCTTCAGCTCATCCTGCCGGCCGACCCTAAATATCAATTGGGATCCAAATGAGACTAGACTGCAGAAAATCTCATCAGCCAGATCAAGTTGGAGCCAACCTTTGTTCATGGAAATTTTTTCTGTTAGCAGCTTGGAGCATTTGGAAGGAAAGGAACAATAAACACTTTAGAGGAGTTGCCCCAACCAGGCAGGCCTGGCTCAATAGATTTAGGGAAGACTTTGGTCTCCTCACTCATACAGTGAAAGACAAGCATAAACCTTTTATTCTTCCTTCCTAAGTTCTATCTGATAGACCTTCTTACTCCCCACCCACAAAATGTGAAGTGGTTGTAAAAACTCTTGTACAGTCCTTATATTCTTTATTTAATTTAATGCAGTAGGAGGTACTCCTACTGTTGATAGTTCAAAAAAAAACTAGACCGGTAATCACTATTGCAATTTTATTTGAGGGAGAGGCATAAGCTAACATACTTTCTCTACTTGGATCATATGCACTTATGATTGGAACTCTAGCAAGCATCCGCAACTACTAAAGATCATTAAGGTAAAACCCAACCATAGCATTAAAGCATCAAGTACTCTTTATCCCATACGCAAACAACCTACTTACTCGGGTCTGTGCTTCTGTCAATCACACCACCCACCATAAGCAAATCATGAACATATTGCAAACCCTACAGCGGGGATCCCTCACGCTTGCGCGACACGGAGAGCACCATAGGACAGCACCAATAATAAAACATGCAACTCAAACCAATCTTGATCATCAAATAGCCCATAGGACAAAACGGATCTACTCAAACATCATACGATAGCCATACATCATTGGGAAATAATATATAGCGTTGAGCACCATGTTTAAGTAGAGATTACAGTGGGTAAGAGAGAGGTTACACCGCTGCATAGAGGGGGGAAGAGTTGGTGATGATGGCGGTGAAGTTGTTGGTGAAGATTGCGGTGATGATGATGGCCACGACAGCGTTCCGGCGCCACCGAAAGAGAAGGGGAGAGGGGGCCCCTTCGTCTTCTTCTTCCTTGACCTCCTCCCTAGATGGGAGAAGGGTTTCCCCTCTGGTCCTTGGCCTCCATGGCGTGGGAGGGGCGAGAGCTCCTCCGAGATTGGATCTATCTCTCTGTCTCCCTTTGTTTCTGCGTTCTCCTCCACTGCCCTTTCACCGTTTCGTATATATATGGAGATCCGTAACTCCGATTGGATTGAAACCTTCGCCGTGATTCCCCCCCCCCCAAAATTAGCTTTCTTGCGGCCGAAGAAGGGCATAAACCGCCTTACGGGTGGCCCACGAGGGCCAGGGGCGCGCCCAGGGGGGCAGGCGCGCCCCCTGCCTCGTGGCCACCTCGGGTACCGTCTCGCGTTGATTCTTCTTCCGGAATTTTCCAAATATTCCAAAAATAAGCTCCGTCCATATCCTATTTGGACTCCGTTTGATATGGATATTCCGCGAAACAAAAACATGCAACAAACAGGAACTGGTACTGGGCACTGGATCAATATGTTAGTCCCCAAAAATAGTATAAAAAGTTGCCAAAAGTATATGAAAGTTGTAGAATATTGGCATGGAATAATAAAAAATTATAGATACGACGGAGACGTATCAGCATCCGCAAGCTTAATTCCTGCTCGTCCTCGAGTAGCTAAATGATAAAAAAGATAATTTTTGATGTGGAATGCTACCTAGCATAATCTTGATCATGTATCTAATCATGGCATGAATATTAAGACACGAGTGATTCAAAGCAATAGTCTATCATTTGACATAAAAACAATAATACTTCAAGCCTACTAATAAAGCAATCATGTCTTTTCAAAATAACAAGGCCAAAGAAGGTTATCCCTACAAAATCATATAGTCTGGCTATGCTCCATCTTCACCACACAAAATATTCACATCATGCACAACCCCGATGACAAGCCAAGCAATTGTTTCATACTTTTGACGTTCTCAAACCTTTTCAACTTTCACGCAATACATGAGCGTGAGCCATGGACATAGCACTATAGGTGGAATAGAATATGATGAGGGTTATGTGGAGAAGACAAAAAGGAGAAAGTCTCACATCGACGCGGCTAATCAACGGGCTATGGAGATGCCCATCAATTGATGTCAATGTGAGGAGTAGGGATTGCCATGCAACGGATGCACTAGAGCTATAAGTGTATGAAAGCTCAAACTGGAAACTAAGTGGGTGTGCATCCAACTTGCTTGCTCATGAAGACCTCGGGCATTTGAGGAAGCCCATCATCGGAATATACAAGCCAAGTTCTATAATGAAAATTCCCACTAGTATATGAAAGTGATAACTCAAGAGACTCTCTATATGAAGAACATGGTGCTACTTTGAAGCACAAGTGTGGTAAAAGGATAGTAACATTGCCCCTTCTCTCTTTTTCTCTCATTTTTTTGGTTTTTTTTCTCTTTTTTGGGCCTTCTTTTTTTTGGCCTTTCTCCCTTTTTTTATTTTTTCGTCCGGAGTCTCATCCCGACTTGTGGGGGAATCATAGTATCCATCATCCTTTCCTCACTGGGGTAATGCTCTAATAATGATGATCATCACACTTTTATTTACTTACAACTCAATATTACAACTCGATACTAGAACAAAGATATGACTTTATATGAATGCCTCTGGCAGTGTACCAGGATGTGCAATGATCTAGCGTAGCAATGACATCAAAAAACGGACAAGCCATGAAAACATCATGCTAGCTATCTTACGATCATGCAAAGCAATATGAAAATAAATGCTCAAGTCATGTATATGATGATGATGGAAGTTGCATGGCAATATATCTCGGAATGGCTATGGAAATGCCATGATAGGTAGGTATGGTGGCTGTTTTGAGGAAGATATAAGGAGGCTTATGTGTGATAGAGCGTATCGTATCACGGGGTTTGGATGCACCGGCGAAGTTTGCACCAACTCTCGAGGTGAGAAAGGGCAATGCACGGTACCGAAGAGGCTAGCAATGATGGAACGGTGAGAGTGCGTATAATCCATGGACTCAACATTAGTCATAAAGAACTCACATACTTATTGCAAAAATCTATTAGTCATCGAAACAAAGTACTACACGCATTCTCCTAGGGGGATAGATTGGTAGGAAAAGATCATCGCTCGTCCCCGACCGCCACTCATAAGGAAGACAATCAATAAATACCTCATGCTCCAACTTCGTTACATAACGGTTCACCATACGTGCATGCTACGGGAATCACAAACCTCAACACAAGTATTTCTACAATCCACAACTACCCACTAGCATGACTCTAATATCACCATCTTTATATCGCAAAACTATTGCAAGGAATCAAACACATCATATTCAGTGATCTACAAGTTTTATGTAGGATTTTATGACTAACCATGTGAATGACCAATTCCTGTCATCTCTCTAAATAGATATAAGTGAAGCAAGAGAGTTTAATTCTTTCTAAAAAAGATATGCCCACGCTCTAACATATATAAGTGAAGAAAAAGAGCATTCTACAAATGGTGGTTGTCTAAGTGAAGAGAAACAAGCAATCCAAATTTCAAATGATATAAGTGAAGCACATGGAGCATTCTATAAAGCCATACTCAAAAGATATAAGTGAAGTGCATAGAGCATTCTATAAATCAACCAAGGACTATCTCATACCATCATGGTGCATAAAAGAAAAATGAAAACTAAAAGCAAAAGACGCTCCAAGATTTGCACATATCGTATGAACGAAACGAATCCGAAAACATACCGATACTTGTTGAAGAAAGAGGGGATGCCTTCCGGGGCATCCCAAAGCTTAGACGCTTGAGTCTCCTTGAATATTTACTTGGGATGCCTTGGGCATCCCCAAGGTTGAGCTCTTGCCTCTCTTCCTTCTTCTCACATCGAGACCTTCTCGATCATCGAACACTTCATCCCCACAAAACTTCAACAGAAAACTCGGTAAGATCCGTTAGTATAATAAAGCAAATCACTACTCTAAGTACTATTGCAAACCAATTCATATTTTGTTTTTTCATTGCGTCTACTGTAATATAACTTTTTCATGGCTTAATCCACTGATATAAATAGATAGTTTCATCAAAACAAGCAAACTATGCATCAAAAACAGAATCTGTCAAAAACAGAACAGTCTGTAATAATCTTAACATTCACCATACTTATGATACTTGAAAATTCTGCCAAAATTATGAACAATAAACAATTTGTATATAAAGACAGTGCAAAAAGAATCAGAACCATTTGACATTCCAGTAAAAAACTAAAAATCACGCACTACAGCCAAAGTTTCTGTCCTGCACCGTGCAAACCAACAAGCATTGTAAACATCCTAAAGGCAAACCTTGGCACATTATTTTTATAATACAATGGAATTGTACAAGGGGATAATTATTTTTGTTGAAAAGTTTCTGTAATCAAGATTCACAAAGTTTCTGTGAGCATGAACAAAGTTCAAGGCTAGCTCCCACTTTAACAATGCTCGTCTTTCTCACTTTCGCTTTTCTTTTCAAAAAAGTTTTTAGGTTCCCCTCTTTATTTTTTTGTTTTTAAACTATATAAAAGCACTCAACAGAAATAAATGAATCTCTAAAACTTCCGGGTTGTCTCCCTGGCAGCGCTTTCTTTAAAGCCATTAAGCTAGGCATACAGTGCTCAAGTAGTGAATCCACCCGGATCCCAAGGTATACCAAAGCCAATTTTAATTAGCAATGATTTGGCATTTAGTAGTGAGCACAAGGCAACATATATCATGCAACAACGGATGTGTGGTAGTAGTTGTTCATGGATCACAAACACAGAACTCATTTCCTGAGGACGGTTTCAATGAGACAACCCACCATGTACTCCTACATGGCCTCTCACCGCTACCTTTACCAAATCGTGTTCACACACTTAGCTCTCAATAGTAAGACATGTTCACCACATTCCAATTCATCCCCGATGAATCAGACCTGGCTCAACTCTAAGCTGTAGCAGGCATGACAAAAAGCATGAATGATTAGGCACATCAGGGCTCAAACAACTCCTACTCATGCTAGTGGGTTTCATCTATTTACTATGGCAATGGCATGTCATGCAAAGGAAAGGGGTTCAACTACCGCATCATGTAACAGTTGAATCGTTGTTGTCCTAATGCAGTAAAATAGAGTAGGAGCGAGAGAGTGGGATTGTATCGGAATGAACAAGGGGTTTTTGCTTGCCTGGCACTTCTGAAGATAGTATAGTTCTTCATCGATGTCATCAAACTCATCGTCAGAACCACATCTACCGAGAGAGAACAAACACTGGCAAACAAAAAGGATACACAATCAATGCAATGCAACAATTATGATGCATGATAATGACATGGCAATGTGCTGTGATTTGAGCAAATGCATCTAGCAACAGGTTAAATGCAGTTGGTTTGAACCCTAGGTTCAAATTCAAACTCCATATGTTAATATTCAAATGTCATTCATTTGATTTGTCCTAACCAGTGATCGTAAGTTTCTCTAACATGCATGGAAATGGTACAGATGAATAGATTGGATTTTTCTGATCATTTTTCATATATAAATCTTTTCATTCTGAGCTATAGATTATTTTCTATGATTTTCTGAAGTTTTGGGCATTTTCTGAAAATAAATAAATCATTTACATTTATTTGAATTCCAGAAAAGGCTTTATAACGTCAGAGTGACATCATCACTACGTCAGCAGGTCAAAGGCGCCAGCCCAGGTGTCGGTGTACAAAAGTAGGGGCTCTCCTTTTGACCCCTTTACTTGTGCACGGGCAGTCAGAGCCACGCGCCGCGGCCGCACGTAGCAGGGCAAAGGAGGGGAGCCGGAGAGAAGCCGATGCCCAACACAAGACGATCAAGGCAACACCAAGACCAGAAATGCAAGACAGCAAAGGGGCGAGGTAGAGTCCCCTGGCAAGGCCCTTGCCGGGACAGGCCTCCGTGGCCCCGGCAAGAACCTTGCCGGGGCAACTTGCCCAAACACCAACAGAGCGAGCCACCCTTGAGCCCGCGGGTTCCAACCCAACTAACTACGGTTGGACCAGGGCTCGGGAGGCACCTTTGTGGTGGCATGCAGATCTTTGTCAAGACCACAGACGTATGAGATCAGATGAGGACCAGAAGACGGCGACCCTCGGCGGAATCCTTGCCGAGAAAAGCCACAAGACCCCCGGCAAGATCCTTGCCGGGGACGACTGTGCGCCACGCAAGACCCTTGCCGGGCCCCCGGCAAGGCCCTTGCCGAGGACATCAGCGGGGCCACTGTCAGGCCCGCGCCAGCCATAGTTTTCCACCGCCGTTCGCATGCAACTGCCAGCCCAACCAGCTGGGCTGGCACCTGCGTGGCAACATGCTGCTTCCAGGCCAGATCGGCAAGCGCCTGCGTGGCGGCATGCAGATCTTCGTGAAGACCCTACCATCGTGCCACCTCAGCTGCCTGCCTGCCTACATGGCGTTGCACGCATCGCTGGCCAGGGCGCGTGTCGAAGCAAGGAGGAGCGGCGATGGACGGGACGGGCCTCGCCCCCGTCCCCAATAAAGCTAGGGGACACCTCAGCAGCGCATTAAATGTGTCTTGTCCTGTAATACGGGCGATAAGCTCGCAGTACTGTATGCCTTTCCACCTCCTGTGTGCCACTTTGGCAGCCCCTTTCGACTATAAAAGTAGGCCCATGGCGTACTGGAGAGGGATTCGACTCTTTTGAACTACGCAACCACCACAGCTAGTTGGAAAGCTCAAGAACACTCAATACATCCACCAAAGCAGGACTAGGGTTTTACGCATCCTCGCGGCCCGAACTTGCGTAAACGATCCTTGTGCTAACTATTATCCCTGCTCTTCTCACAACCCTGCGCCCCGGCAACCGTAGCAGGGATTCTTGTGATCCCATAGGTGTCGTTTCCCACCGACATCTTTGGCGTGCCAGGTAGGGGGCGCAAATTGTGAGAATCTAGTCTGGTAGTTGGCTTAGCAGTTCTTCATCGCCATGGCTCCCAAGAAGAAGACGATCGCGGCGGTCGGCTCGTCGGGAGCCGAACGGCCCATGCTAGTGCGGGCGAGCAGCGGGCCGGTCGCGGACAGGACCCGGGCCACAGTCCGCGAGCACCAGCATCGCTCTGGCAGTCAGAGCTTGGCGAGCGGCGTCGTTCGTGCGCCAGGCGACGGGCCGCACGCCGTCAAATCCAAATACGGAGCTGGGCCCCCCCACAGGCGGCGCGGGGCCCTCCAGGAGTGTCGTTGTGCCACCCACAGGCGGCGCAGCGACCTCCAAAACGCCCACACCAGTGCCCACAACGCGCTCTTCCCAGGGTGCACGCGATGAGCAGCGCCACCGTGCTGAAGACCCCGGGCACCGCCGTGGGAAGAGCCCTGTGCACCGTCCGCGGGACGAAGGAGTCCAGCATGCTCGCCAAAGTGCTGGCGAAAACAGCACGCGGCCGCTAGGCCGTGGTAGAGCTCCTTCTAACGTAGTTAGAAGTCGAAGCACGCCATGGTCCACGCAGCTACCACCACCACCCACGCCAGCAGAAGCTTTGGCGCACGCGCAGCTGCTCCTCGACTTCCCTCCTGCTGCGGAGAAGCTCGGCGAGTGGAGAGCCACCATCCGGAGCCTCGTCGTCGTCGACAATAAAGATTATCCGCGACCGGCGGGGCCGTCGGGCCGACGCTCCGTCGAACCACCGCATGCTAGCGGTGGAGAGGCCGGGGGTGCTGCAGCCACGGTGCACTCTCCTCCTCCACGCCAGCCACCGCGGGTGTTGGTCCGTCGCCATGACGCTTGTGATAATATTTCCATAGCGTCGTCCGACCCATGGACCCACCACGACCAACGCCAAGTTCTTCGAGAGCGAGCTCACGAAGATGCTCGAACCACTATCAAGCGCCGGCATGATACACGCCACTAGTCGGACAAGCGGGCGGGACCCGCTATGGACCACCCAACACCGGGGGGCTCCGGCGGCCTCCCTTACGAGGTGGGCTGCCCAGCCTTTACCCGTGAGCTGCGGCAGTTCCAGTGGCTGTCCCACCGCACGTTCAAGGCCGACGTCGGCGAGAAGTACACTCGCAAGACCCAACCATCAGAGTTCCTCAGCATCTACACCATCGCGACGGAGGCTGCCGGAGCTCGCGACAACAAGGTGCTTGCTAATTACATCCCGTTAGCACTGAAGCCCAACGTCATGTCCTGGTTGATGCACTTGCCGGCGGATTCCATTTCTTCTTGGTAGGATCTGTGCCATGAGTTCGTTGGCGCCTTCACCGGGGGCCACCAAGCTCATGGCCAAGCTAGTGATTTGATATCATTCCCCAAAAGGAAGGGGAAACCCTGCGCAAGTACATGCAGAGATTCAGCCGGGTACAGTACAACATCCCCGACGTTCATCTCGCCGCCGTGATCAGCGCGTTCCATCAGAACGTGCGCAACCACAAGATGCGCGAAGAGCTGGCGATGACCACGGTTAAGGATGTGGCCGAACTCTATGTTCTGGCTGATAAGTGCGCCCGGGCTGAAGAGGGAAGGAAGTACCCCGACAAAGACGTCGGCGTGGAAACTGACTCTACTGATGAAGACACCGCCGCCCCGACGAAGAAGGGCCGGTGTCGCAATAGGAAATGCAAGGGCAAGACCGTGCTTGCCGTTGAGGGATCCGACAGCACCGGCGCTGCCAAGAAGGCCAAGGCAGACGACCCCGGCAAGGAGATTGCCGGGTGCGCCGCCTGCCGGGCCTTGACGGCTGCCGACAAGCCAGGAAGCTCCGACAAGCAGTACTGCAAGATCCACCGCACCAAGGGCCAAGACCTCCAGAACTGCCAACAAGTCGAGCTGCTTGTCGAGAAGCAAAAAGCCAAATACGAGAGGCGGGACAAGGAGAAGGGCCAGGATGGTACCGAGGGATCCGGCAAAAAGCGTGGCGGCCAAGGAGGCCGCTGCGGCAAGGACAACCAGCAAGAGAGGCCCGCTCGGGGCTGTGACAAGAAGCAAGAAGACGATGATCATGACGAGGACGACGAGTCCGGTGAGCAAGAGTTCTAGAAGGCTACAGAGGCCATGTGCGTCGACGGCAGCGCCTCGCTGCATACTTCTCGCCCCTCGGGTGTTTGCCATTGTTGGTTCGCCAACGACACGCAACCTCAAGGTGAACAAGATGTTGGTCGATGGTGGGGCCGGCCTGAACTTGATCTCGCCCGTCGTGATCTAAAGATTGCAAATCCCCGATGCAGACCTCGAGGAAACGGGCACGTTTCAAGGGGTCAATCCGGGGAGGAGCCAACCGAAGGGAAAGGTCACATTGCCCCTGACATTTGGAGGAGAGTTGAACCACAGGACGGAGAGGATCGTGTTCGATGTGGCCGAGATCCCCTTGCCCTACAACGGGATCCTCGGCCGCCCGGCACTAGCCAAGTTCATGGCGGCGTCGCACTACGCCTACAACATGCTGAAGATGCCTGGACCGTTGACCATCATCTCCGTCCCCTCCGACAAGAAGGACGCGCTAATTTGCGCCAACCAACTCTACCGGGAAGCAGTTGCAGCAGCTGCCGCCAAGGCACTTGCTCCTACCGTTGAAGCCCCGGGAGGGAAGAAGAAGCCCGGCAAGACCTCTCGCACCCACTCCGGCAAGTGCACCTCTTCGGAGTGTTGTGCTACCGTCGAGGACGTGCTAGAGAGCTCCACCGGCAAGAGCAAGAAATCCAGGGCCGAGCCACCGCAGACCAAGAAGGTCTCCGTTAGCGAGGATGGCACGGGAGGAGCTTTCACTATAAGCTCCACCCTCGACAGCAAATAGGAAGGCGCGCTCGTCACCTTCCTGCGGGCGAATGTCGACGTGTTTGCATGGGAAGAATCCGACATCCCCGGCGTTCCCAGGGAGGTGATTGAGCACCACCTAGCTGTCTGTCCTCATGCGCGGCCCGTCAAGCAGAAGGTCAGGAAGCAGCCTCTGGAAAGGCAGGAGTTCATCACAGAAGAGATCAGGAAGTTGGAAGCGGCAGGTTTGGTGAGAGGAGTGCTCCATCCGACGTGGTTGGCCAATCCGGTGGTGGTGCACAAGGCAAATGGGAAGTGGAGGCTGTGTATTGACTACACAGATATCAATAAGGCTTGTCCCAAAGACCCCTTCCCGTTGCCGCCCATCGACCAGATTGTTGACTCCATGGCCGGGTGTATCTGTTGTCATTTCTCGACGCCTACTCGGGCTACCACCAGATCTTCATGACAAGAGAAGATGAAGAGAAGACAACATTCATCACCCCATGTGGTACGTATTGCTTTTTACGGATGCCTTTCGGGTTGAAGAGTGCTGGCTCGACATTCGCAAGAGCGGTCCAAATTGGTTTTGAACCCCAGCTCCATAGAAATATGGAAGCATACATGGATGACATAGTGGTCAAAACCAAGGACAGGGCCACTCTTGTACAAGACCTGGAAGAGACGTTCGCCAACCTGCGCAAGATCAACCTCAAGCTGAACCCTGAGAAGTGTGTATTCGGCGTTCCGTCTGGCAAGCTTCTCGGGTTCTTTGTGTCGCAGCGCGGGATTGAGGCAAACCCAGACAAGATCAAGACTATCGAGCAGATTGAGGCGCCCAAGTGGATCAAGGATGTGCGTCGGCTCATTGGCTGCATTGCCGCCATGAGCCGATTCATCTCCAAGTCTGTCGAGCGCGCCCTTCCTTTTTTCAAAATCTTGAAGAAGGCAGGCCCAATGGAGTGGACCCCAGAAGCCGAGGTGGCGTTGCAGGATCTGAAGAAGTACCTTTCCTCCACGCCAATACTGGTTGCGCCTAAGCCACAAGAGCCATTGCTGCTGTATCTAGCGGCAACGAATCAAGTGGTCAGCGCCGCACTGGTGGCCCAGAGGGAGGTCGACAAGGAGGCAGTGGCGGCGGCAGGACCGGCAGATGGCAAGCCAGAGATTCCCCTGGCAGGGCTTGGTGCCGGCGAGGCAAGGCCCCCGGCAGAGTCTGACGCCATCGGGGCGGTGCCCGCACAGTCAAGTGAAGTGGTGCAGAAGAAGAAGAAGCTGATGCAGCACCCAGTTTACTTTGTCAGCTCCCTCTTGCAGGGGGCTAGGTCGAGGTACTCCGGTGTGCAGAAATTGCTCTTCGGCCTCCTTATGGCCTCGAGGAAGCTGCGTCATTACTTCCAAGCCCACGAGATCACCGTCGTCACCTGCCTCCTGTTGCAACGGATACTGCACAACCCAGATGCGACCGGAAGGATTGTGGAATGGGCCTTGGAGTTGTCGAGCTTTGGGTTGAAGTTTGAAAGTACCTCGACGATCCAGAGCAGAGTTTTGGCGGAGTTCATTGCAGAATGGACCTCAACACCCGATGAAGAAATTCAGGAGACCGCTCTCCCCGGCAAGGAAGCAAGCCGCGACTGGATCATGTATTTTGATGGGGCTTTCTCACTGCAAGGCGCCGGTGCCGGTGTGCTGCTTGTCGCACCCACCGGAGAGCACCTCAAGTATGTGATCCAGACGCACTTTCCCAGGGAGATGTCCACAAACAACACTGCTGAATACGAGGGGCTGCTTGCCGGTCTCAGGATCGCGGCGGACCTCGGGGTGAAAAAGCTCATCGTCAGGGGTGATTCACAGCTTGTCGTCAGACAAGTTAACAAGGATTATCAGAGTCTGTTGATGGAGGCCTACATAGATGAGGTGAGGAAATTGGAGGAGCGCTTCGACGGTATACAAGCGGAGCACGTTCCCCGAGCGGAGAACGACATTGCTGACTACCTGTCAAAGCGCGCTGCACTCAAGCTACCTGTGGAACCAGGTACCTTTTTGCTTCGGTTAACTCAACCATCCGTCGAGCCATCAACAGAGTAGAACAAGCAGAGGAAGTCAGGCCCCGGCAAGTACTTTCCTGCCGAACCCCGGGGGGCTGCCGGCAAGGGTGTTGCCGCGGATCCTGAGCCCGCTGAGGGACGGATGACTCCGTCGGGGCACCAAGCCCTGGCCGTAGAGACGGCTGCCCCCATAGCGGAAGAGATGCCTTTGGTCCTTGTTGTCGAGCCCCAGGCTCCAGCATGGGCACAACATACCGTCCATTTCCTCCAGACAGGGGAACTTCCCGAGGAGCAGGAAGAAGCAGAAAGAGTAGCCCATTGGTCTACCCTATACCAGTTCGTCGATGACGTCCTGTACAGAAGAAGGCTGAACGGTGTGAAATTGAAGTGCATCCCCCGGGAGGAAGGACTGGAGCTGTTGGCAGAGATACATGGAGGCATATGTGGCTCCCACATAAGGTCAAGGGCCCTTGCCGGCAAGGCATTCTGGCAAGGCTTCTTCTGGCCCACCGCCCTCCAGGATGCAACGACACTAGTAACCAAGTGTGAAGCGTGCCAGTTCCATTCAAAGAAGCTTCATCAACTAGCTCAAGCCCTTCAAACAATCCCTCTCTCCTGGCCATTTTCGGTCTGGGGGCTCGACATACTGGGCCCCTTCCCCCACGCTGTTGGGGGCTTTGAGTACTTGTACGTCGCAATCGACAAGTTCACAAAGTGGCCGGAGGTGGAACCGATGAGGAAGGTGACAGCACAGTCAGCCGTCAAGTTCTTCAAGGGACTAGTCTGCCGTTTTGATGTGCCAAACAGAGTCATCACCGTTAACGGCACGCAGGTCACAAGCCACACCTTCATGCAATACATTCAAGACCTCGGCAGCAAGGTCTGTTTTGCTTCCGTGGCACACCCCCGGAGCAATGGCCAAGCGAAGAGGGCAAATGCTGAAGTGCTGCGAGGCCTGAGAACGAAGACTTTTGACAGGCTGCACAAGAGCGGAAGGCGCTGGATTGATGAGTTGCTGACGGTTCTTTGGTCGATCAGGACGACGCCAAATCGAGCCACCGGCCAGACACCCTTTGCCCTAGTATATGGGGTAGAAGCAGTTCTCCCCACGGAACTCATATACGGGTCACCTCGAGTGCTCGCTTATGATGAGCTTGAGCAAGAGCCGTTGTGGCAAGATGACGCAATGCTCCTTGAGGAAGATCGTCTTCGGGCGGCTGTGAGAGCAGCACGCTACCAGCAGGCTTTGCGCCGCTACCATAACCGCAAGGTCCATGCCCGAAGCTTTGAGGAAGGCGACCTTGTTCTTCGGCGCGTTCAGTCGGCCAAGAATTCCAACAAGTTGACGCCGAAGTGGGAAGGCCCTTATTGGGTAATACGAGTCACCAGGCTTGGCGCAGTCCGCCTGGAGACCGAAGATGCTGTCCCAGTGAGCAACTCCTAGAACATCGAGCATCTTCACAAGATTTACCCACAAGGCGCGGTTTGTCGGGCCTCCCGGCAAGCCACCTTTTGTACAAGCTTTGCAGGCAAGGCATGTAACCCTCTGTACAAAGCCAGGCGCAGACCCTGAGCATAAATAAACGAAGCGCTGGCGCCCTAAGTTATAGCATGCATGCTAGGTTGAGCCTCTCCCTCGGTTAGGGTTGATAGTGCTTAGCGGCGACTAATCCCTAGCATAGAGGTCGAGTATGCGTCTTTCTGTCTCCTTTGGTCCGCAGGACACGTGGACACTCCTCCTGAGTCGCTTGGGAGAAAGAGGACGGATCGGTGCTCCGACCGCGGCAAGCCAGGATTGCCGGGGGCTGAAGACGTAAGGATTCAACCACGGCAAGCCAAGGTTGCCGGTGGCTATGGATTCAGATAAGTCTTTCATTCCCCTGTTATGCATTTCCGTACGGGACCGGGACATGTGAAACCTCGTTTATTTTCTTAAAACCACCGTGCTCCCCTTTTCCCATGCCCAAGAGCTATCCCCTGGGTCGGAACTTGGTCGTAGTCGCGGTGGCAAGAGAAACGGACGAGGGGCCTAACTCCACATCGCCCCTGCCTCCGCCAAGAGCGTGAGAATGGTCGGCTGAAGCGGGGGAACGGCAAGGCCTGCTGTCGGGCGATAATGTTTATCTTAAAAATAACAAGGATTCATCCTTGGCATGGGCCTCGCTCACGCACAAAAAACCCGGCAAGGACCCTTTTTCATTAAAAACGTCCCATACAGGTACAAGTTTGTAGGGAAAGAAAAACATGAGCAAGGGGATTACAAGTTTCAAATCTAACAAGTGCCCGCAGGCTTACAAACTAAAAAAAGATAAGGTGCCCGTAATCCCTTTCTTGTCCCTCTCCTCATGAAATGGAACAAGATGACGAAAGGGCAAAAAGAGCGCCTAGGCGAGGCACGAGCAGCAAAAGGCACCAGGAGAACATCCCGGTGGCCATCCCGGGGAGAGGCTGGTGATGATGATGACGGGAGAAGAGCTGGAAGACGAGGCAGCAGGACCGGCAATACGCGACGAAGGCGTCGGTGCCCACGTACTCCAACTTGACGGCCCGCCACCTGCCTTCTTCTTCTTCTTCGGGCCTCCTACGCCAGCCGCCCAAGGAGGCGACCCCGAGAAGTTCAGAGGGCCCGGTGCAGATGCTGCTGCTACTGACTCCGCCCCGGGACGGCGAGCCCGACACCTAGTCGGACCCGTCATCCTCCCGCCTACTACCCTCGTCGTTGCTGTCGCTGTCCTCCTCGCCGCTCTCGCTCGAGGAGGAATCTTCATCGTCGGAGGAGCTCTCCACGCAGCACTTCAGGCGAGTGCCAAGATCTCCGAAGACCTTGACGGAGAGCAGGCCGCCCCCCATTAACTTGAAGTAGAGGACGAGCCCCACCGTCAGGCTATGGATGCGGGCGAATGTCTTCCATCCGCGACGAGATACATGACGTGAGGAGCAGGGAAGTCGACGTCGACCCGCGTGCCGCCGGTCCCGCAGCCCCTCATGTGCAACCTGAGGGTATGGGGCGGGTCGAGCTCCATCTCCTGAGCAAAAGGGGTGGGAAGATGGAGACGACGACGCGGTGGCCGGCGCAGCCTGATGAAGAACTCGCAGGGCCGGTCCCCGACGTGGCCCTCCACCGCGGGGGGCACCGCTGGCAGAGGCACGACCGCCGCGCCACCTTGTCCCCCTCTCCCCCGACCGCCGCCGCGACCTCGACCACGCCCCCTCCCCCTTCCTCTTGCGGCTGGCTCTGCCACCACAGGCTCGTGGGGAGGAGGGACGCGCTGACGAGCGGCGACCCTCGCCGCCACCAACGAAGGCCCAGCACCTCCTCTCGCCATGGCAGGTGGAAGAAAGAAGCAAAGATGAAGGAGGATGGGTGCTGGAAGAATGCGGGACGACGCCCTCCCTCCCCCTCCTTATAAAGGGGTGAGGTCGAGGCCCGGCCGCCCCACCCAGCCAATCCAACCATCGGAGGCGCAGGGAATCAGGACCGACCCGCCGCCGCAATCAGCGACGGCCCGGTTTCCCGCCTCCACCGCCCGCCACTTGCATGAAGGACGTGTGGCGAACGTGCAGGGTCGAAAGGATGGGTGAGGCGACCATTCCCCGCCCCATGATCGGAGGGGGGGGAGTGGGCGCCTTGAAGACTGCGACCCAAGTCCATCCAGTAAATGAGCCGCGCCTCCATGCCTCCCTCTTTTATGGGGAAGGCGCGAGCCGCCTCTTTACCACGATGTGACGCATGCGTGCGACCGCCCCACGCACGACCCCCACGTCACGCACGACCCTCCACGTCGCGTGCAGGGCGTGGGGAAGCACAGCGGACGAAAAATTACCGCGGTAAAATCCGCCCCGCCTGCCCGTGCACTATTTTGGGCCTGGCCCAACAACGTGTCGCGCTTATGTGTGGCCCAGGCCCGATGGCTCATGTCGGTGTACAAAAGTAGGGGCTCTCCTTTTGTCCCCTTTATTTGTGCACGGGCAGTCAGAGCCACGCGCCGCGGCCACACGTAGCAGGGCAAAGGAGGGGAGCCGGAGAGAAGCCGAGGCCCAACACAAGACGATCAAGGCAACACCAAGACCAGAAAAGCAAGACAGCAAAGGGGCGAGGTATAGTCCCCCGGCAAGGCCCTTGCCGGGACAGGCCTCCGCGGCCCCGGCAAGAACCTTGCCGGGGCAACTTGCCCAAACACCAACAGAGCGAGCCACCCTTGAGCCCGCGGGTTCCAACCCAACTAACTACGGTTGGACCAGGGCTCGGGAGGCACCTCTGTGGTGGCATGCAGATCTTTATCAAGACCACAGACGTATGAGATCAGATAAGGACCAGAAGACGGCGACCCTCGGCGGAATCCTTGCCGAGGAAAGCCACAAGACCCCCGGCAAGATCCTTGCCGGGGACGACTGCGCGCCACGGCAAGACCCTTGCCGGGCCCCCGGCAAGGCCCTTGCCGAGGACATTAGTGGGGCCATTGCGAGGCCCGCGCCAGCCAAAGTTTTCCACCGTCGTTCGCATGTAGATGCTAGCCCAACCAGCTGGGCTGGCACCTGCATGGCAACATCACAACAACAAAAAAGACACATCCGTGACATTTTGGGCCGAACGAATTTTTTTCTGTCATACTTATGACACTTCTATGACGATAATTGTGACAAAACCCGGTATCATCATAGATGTGGTGGGGTCCTACTTCTATGACAAATCATGACAGAAAATGGGCTTTTCGTCCTGGGCGGGCCGGAGACGCAGCTGCATGACATTCTTTGGGCCGTCCATGATGGAAAAAACCATGGTAGAAGCGAGGGCGCGGAAAATATCGGGGAGTCCCCGGTTACGGTGGGTGGTCGGGGGCCGAGCGATGCGCGTTTCTCTCGTACGTATGCGCGTGTGTGCGAGGCGTTGGGCTCTAACTGAACCCGAGCGATTGCACTACAGGCTACGTGTTACTGAACCCGAGCGATCGATCGATGGCTGTTAACTGAACCCGATCGAGCGATTCCTTCACTACTGCTGCTAACTGAAGTCGATTGATGCTGCCTCTGGATGAACAGT
>NC_057808.1:464179445-464219703 GCF_018294505.1 Triticum aestivum
AACAGGACCCCATGCCGTTGCCTCTAGATGAACAGTGAGCGTTGCTGGGGGGTTTGGATGAACAGTTCCTGGTGGGGGTGGATGAACAGGACCCCGATCGTTCGAGCCGGTTGGGGCTGGATGAACAGGACCCCATGGAGGGCAGGATGAACAGGACCACCCCGTGGAGGGCAGGATGAACAGTAGCCCCGTGGAGGGGTGGTTGCACAGGAGCCCGTGGAGAGGGCTGGTTGAACAGTAGCCGATGGAGTAGCGCGCGGTGGAGGCTGGATGAACAGGAGCTCGTGGATGAACAGTCGCAGGTGGAGGCTGGAGGAGGTCGACGGTGGATGAACAGTAGCCTGTGGAGGCTGGAGGGGTCGACGGTGGAGATGAACAGTATCCCGTGGAGTCCTGTTTTGCGGTACGCCACACCCCTCCCGATGAACAGGACCCCCGTTTCGACCGTAGCGCTCCAACAGAAGTCCGTTTCCTCCGTTTTGCGGTACGCCACACCCCTCCCGATCAACAGGACCCCCGTTTCGACCGTAGGAGGTCCGTTTCCTCCGTTTTGCGGTAGGCCAGACCCCTCCCGATGAACAGGATCCCGTTTCAAATGTGGCCGATCGAACACAAGGCCGTTTCCTCCGTTCTGCGGTACGCCAGGCCTCGTTTCCATCGGCTGTTCCGTCCAAGCCGGTTGGCTCCCACGCGTTCCGTTTCCTCCCGATGAACACGACGCATTCCGTTGGCTCCCCATGAACACGACGATGACGGTGTTTCTCTGTTCCGACCCAGCCATGTACACGAGCCCTGGCCGTACGTATGCGCGAGTAGGCGTTCGAGACCCTGCCCGTATGTACGTACGTGGCTGTATTTACTTTCTTGCACCCTGGCCGCTGTACGTACGTGTACATGCTACGTGCACGCCTCTAGTACGACACATGCGCGCCTCTACATCGACCAGTATGTACGTACACGTTCGCGACCAGAATGACAACGCTACGTACGCTTCGACCATGTGGGTCCTGACTGTCAGGCACTTCCTTGCGTGCGAAGATGTAGCTGGTGGGTCCCAGCAGTCAGGGGGAAACGTTTTTTTCATGAAATACGGTGGCCCGTCCGGTGGGTCCCCACTGTCAGGTGGAGGAATAATTATTTTGCGCGTAATAAGGAGGCACTTCCTTGCTGCGGCCGTGGACCCAGCTGTCAGCCTCTCCACGTACAGTTCACGTCCGATGGAAGCCGTTCCTTGACCACGTTGACCACGCCGCGTCGAGAGCACCAGGGCGGTGGACGACGGCGAGGCCTAGGAAGGGGACGATGCGGAGCCGGGGAAGACGCGGCAGTGGATGCCCACACGTAGAGGAGTATGACGGTTCACTGGTTCGCTGTGGTGTGAGGCTGTCGTTGCCGCAGAATAACAGGGGGTGTGGGTGAGTAGAGGGATGGCCTGGCCAGCCGTGGAACTAGTAGGGGGCGGTGAGGCCTCCGCCGCATCGCAGCCGGCCACGGGAGGCAGGAGCACGAGGCACGACCGGTGCTGCTTTGGGCGGCTGGAGCAAGAAGACCAGAGGTTGAAGAAGCACTACGGTCGTTGGATGGACATCGTACGGTCACTGGAGCTAGAATCGTGCATATTGACTAAGTTGACAAAGCCCTCCATCCCCGTCAACTTAGTAGGCCCACAAGTCAGCCTGCCACTGTACTGGGTCCCAGCTAGCAGGGGGAGTATTCATTTTTTTGTGCGTAATAAGGAGGCACTTCCTTGCGTGCGAAGATATAGCTGGTGGGTCCAAGCTGTCAGCGGCGATAACGTTTTTTTCACGAAATACAGAGGCCCTTTCGGTGGGTCCCAGATGTCAGGTGGAGGAATCATTATTTTGCGCGTAATAAGGAGGCATTTCCTTGCGTGCGGCCGTGGACCCAGCTGTCATCCTCTCCATGTAGAGTCCACTTCAGATGCATGTCGGTTGTTGACCATGTTGACCAGGCCGCGCCGAGAGCACCAGGGCGGTGGACGACGGCGAGGCCTAGGAAGGGAACAACACGGAGCTAGGGAAGACTCGGCAGTTGTTTCCCACGCGGAGCAGAGTACGATTGTACGAGGGTTTACCGATTCGTCTGCCGTCGCCGGAGAATAACAGCAGGTGTGGGTGAGTAGAGGGATGGCTAGGCCAGCGATGGGAGTACAGTGGGGCGGTGAGGCCTGCGCGGCAGCATAGCCGGCCGCGGGGAGGAGGGAGCAGGCAGTCCCGCCGGCGCTTGTTTGAGCGACTGGAGTAGGAAGAGCAGAGATTGAAGAAGCACGACGGCCGTTGGATGGACATCCAACAGTCACTGCTTGTGCGTCAACCTTTTTTTAGGAAAGCCTCAAATCTGTGGAAAACATCATACAACCCATCTGCCATTATTTCTAATAATTTACATCCCATTTGCTAATTCTTAAGGGTTTTTTTGGAGCCCATATTCTTTTTGTTAGCATTACAGCCCATATTGTGGCCACGGTTAAAAAATTATTCGAAATTTTGCATATTTCGGTGCGGTCCGAACTGTTTTTAATCCCGAAATTTCGAGTCACATTCAAACTGATTTTAAAAATAAATGTATATCAACATAAAATCCAACAAATTGTCCACGCATAAAAATCAATGCAATTTAAAATCTCGAAATGAAAAAAAGAAATTTGAAACTAATTGCCGATTTGATGTGTTTTAAAAATGTACAACCCATTTCTCATTACTGATATGACATTTTCTCGGCCAGCCGAATGAAGCTCTCCTCGTCTTGAAAGATTTGCAGCCCAACAGGCCTGACAAAGCGACTTACTTGGAAAATCACAAAAAAACTGGGCTGTGGCCGTGGACCCAGCTGTCAGCCTCTCCACGTACAGTACTCTTCTGATGGAAGTCGGTCGTTGACCACATTGACCACGCCGCGCCGAGAGAACCAAGGCGGTGGACGACGGCGAGGCCTAGGAAGGGGACAACGCGGAGCCGGGGAAGACGCGGCAGTGGATGCCCACGCGGAGAGGAGTATGAGGGTTCACTGGTTCGGCTGCGGTGTGAGGCTGCCGTCGCCGCAGAATAACAGGGGGTGTGGGTGAGTGGAGGGATGGCCTGGCCAGCGGTGGGAGTAGTATGGGGGCGGTGAGGCCTCCGCGGCAGCACAGCCGACCACGGGAGGCAGGAGCAGGCGGCACGACCGGTGCTGCTTTGGGCGGCTGGAGCAAGAAGACCAGAGGTTGAAGAAGCACTATGGCCGTTGGATGGACATCGTACGGTCACTGGAGCTAGAATCGTTCATATTGACTAAGTTGACAAAGCCCTCTGTCCCCGTCAACTTAGTAGGCCCACAAGTCAGCCACCCACCATGGTGGGTTCCGACTAGCAGGGGGGTATTCATTTTTTTTGTGCGTCATAAGGAGGCACTTCCTTGCGTGGGAAGATATAGCTGGTGGGTCCGACCTGTCAGCGTGGGGAACATTTTTTTCGCGAAATACAGAGGCCCTTTCGGTGGGTCCCAGATGTCAGGTGGAGGAATCATTATTTTGCGCGTAATAAGGAGGCATTTCCTTGCGTGCGGCCATGGACCCAGCTGTTAGCCTCTCCACGTATAGTCCACTTCCGATGGATGTCGTTCATTGACCATGTTGACCAGGCCGCGCCGAGAGCACCAGGGCGGTGGACGACGGCGAGGCCTAGGAAGGGAACAACACGGAGCCAGGGAAGACTCGTCTACCGTCCCCGGAGAATAATAGCAGGTGTGGGTGAGTAGAGGGATGGCTAGGCCAGCGAAGGGAGTACGGTGGGGCGGTGAGGCTTGTGCGGTAGCATAGCCGGCCGCGGGAGGAGGGAGCAGGCAGTCCCGCCGGCGCTTGTTTGAGCGGCTGGTGCAGGAAAAGCAGAGATTGAAGAGGCACGACAGCCGTTGGATGGACATCCAACAGTCACTGCTCTCGTGTGCATTATTTCTAATAATGTACATCCCATTTGCTAATTCTTAAGAATTTTTTGGAGCCCATCTTCTTTTTGTTAGCATTACACCCCATATTGTGGCCACGGTTAAAAAGTATACCAATTTTTTGCATGTTTCGGTGCGGTCAGCTGTTTTTAATCCCGAAATATCGATTCACATTCAAACTATTTTGAAAAATAATTTATATAAATATAAAATCCAAATAATTGTCCACGCATAAAAATCAATGGAATTTAAAATCTTGTAATGAAAAAAATTGAAACTAATTCCCTGTTTGATGTGTTTTAAAAATGTACAGCCCATTTCTGGGCAAACCGAATGAAACTCTCCTCGTCTTGAAAGATTTGCAGCCCAGCAGGGCTGATAAAGCAAGTAGGCCTCGTTTGGGTATTTCTTGAAAAAATAGAACTGGGCTAGCCATTTCCAGCAAAAAAAAACACAACTGGGCTCATGATGTGGTAAACATAAATAAAACCCTGGCTAGACGGGCCACAGCCCCCGCACAGCCCCGTTGTTACCCTGATCCGTCGCTAAAACTAGTATAAATAACTGGTTGGGATTTGTTAGTTGTTACAATATTTCACTCTAAATTAAACGACTGGCATGCCATTTGCCTTGCTTCAAAGAAAATATGACAGTCACAGCCGAGTTGAAAAGGGCAAGAACATCTAACTCCAGCTTACAAACTGTACAAAAGCACGAGGGTTAATTGTTCATCAGGTTTACAAAAAAAAACCAGGTTGAAAAGGGCAACAACATCTAACTCCAACACTGTTTTTGGCAGTCACAGTCAAATGGATCGATCAGGTCCATAGAATGAACATCCTGGGTCGTAAAATTTACTAGATTATGACCACAATATGTTGTAAATAGAAGCCCGACACGTTCAGAAGCTCTTTTGCCCACCTGAAACTCCTTTTTTTGCTCGTCCACATACCCATCCGTCAAAACCATGCTGCTGATAAACTTAAGCCTGATGGACAATAGTAACCTCGCATTCAGTAGGAAGAATGTGACAAATCTAGTGTTTGCACGGTTGGCTACATATCGTCTAGCGTTATTGTCTTCAATCGAATCTCATGAGAAGTGAGAAAATCCCGATGCTTACGAATCCACTGATTGGTTATAACTTTCTTACCTCGTCCTGTTGCCTAAATAGACATGAAGATTGAAAACAGTTAAGGTCTAAAAAAAGAGTGTCGAAAGAGCAACAGCTGAACGATTAATTCTAGTACACTATATGCAGGCTTCCAATGTGCGTGAAATTATCACCTTTATATACAACTTCTCCAGACATGGAAAGCATTGCAGCAAGCCAATAATCTTGTTCAGATCAAAACTATTCATTTGGATATATAAGATCTTGACAGAATCCAGCACCATTGATAGGCCATCCATGGAGAAACTCTTCATTGTGCATAGAACATAATATTAGTACAAAATGTGTACTCCAAGATGACATATAACTTATGCGCAGAAATTTAAAATGCAGCTTATGGTTACAAGTGTAGATGATAATGTAAAGTACCTGAAGAACTGTGGAGCCAAACACCATATTGAAATGAGCACAGAGATCATGTATTACACCCAAGGTCTCTAGTTTAGGCGCAGAGAGGACGGTTATTTGCAACGGTGAATAACTAGACCTTTGAAGTGAAGGGCATCTTGGATGATGAGCCGCCTTCCGTCAAAACAAATTCCAATTCTTACAAGGTTAGGCGACTTTATTTGGAGACAACCGATTCTAACTGTGAAAACAAGCACCAAGCACTCCAGGGCAGGGCAACTGGAGTGGATGATGTTGTGCAATGAGGCCTCCGATATACGAACCCGCACAAGTGAAAGTTTCTTCAGAAATGGGAGTCGAAGGTTTAGTACCAGATTGTCTGGTAGGTCGCATAGCACAAAGGTGGCGGAGTGGAGAGAGGAGGAAAACTGCGAGATGGACATCGGTGCTGAGGGCACAGGTAGATGGCGTTCGGTATCTGGTAGGTGATTTCCAGGGGAATAATAGAACTCAAGCAGCTGTAGTTCTGTGAATTCAGGGGATTTCAGCCAGGCGTCCACCATGCAGGGCATGGTATGCTTGCTCAGGTAGCATGACGGGATGCAGAGGCTTTGAACGGAGCCCTGGTGGGAGGAGATGATGGCTCTAGGGATTTCAAAATCATTGAAGAGAGATAACTGACGACAGTCGAGATTAAGGGGCACGGCGCGCCATAGAGGGCGCCACCGAATTGAGAGGACTTGGGTGTGGCAGCAATCCTTGGTGGGGAAGAAGCGAGATGATCTCCCCAAGGACGGCGTTCGGGAGATCGCTGATGCGGTCCACCCGAGATTCTACGGGTTCCTGGGATCCGGTGGGGGCGGGTCGCCGCTTCTCCCCGCGCTGCCGGGTGCGGGATCTACAACAGGCGTCGCCGCTGGCGGGAGCCTCATCTTCTTGGCGCTAGGGTCAGCCGACTCCATTTTCCTCGAGGGCGTCGCATCGCGCTCACGGATTTGAGCAGAGTAACGAATGACGAGCCTAATTGTAGTGCGAGTGAAGAAGAAGGGGAGCTAGGGTTTTTCTGTAGTAGTGAGGAAGAAGGGGAGCTGGGGTTTTCTGTAGGAGTGAGGTGAAGAATTTGGGGGTACGAGTGGAGCGAGCTGACGTGAGGTGGGTTGGAGTGAGGAGGAAGAAGAACACCCAAGCTTTTTTGGGGGGCGGTGTGCTGGGTGTGGGTAGCGCCTCTCATTCAGTAAATATATGGACTTTCGAATTGATTTTACTATTTACTAGAGTGCATGGGCTGTTTTGTCTTGGGCCCAGAGAAACAATTACTACTAGTACAGTGGAGACACTCTACAGCTACCCAGAAAAACAATTACTACTAGTACAGTGGATACAATACCCCTTCTGGCTCCTCCTAGGTCATCGAAACGTCTCCCTCTATTGAATGCCATTATACTTTTGTTCACCGACATGCGGGCCATGCAGCGCACGGGCCCAAATGCCATCCACCAAATTAGAAGGCAGTATGCAGGCGGAGAGTCACCCAGGTCGTAGCGCGGCAATAACGAGTCGTCGTATCACAAAACCCCACCTCCCCGCAGTCTAAGTTTGACGGATGAAGCAACCATCATTTCACTCTTCGCTGAATCCCCTTCTCCCTCACCGTCTTCAAGAAAGGCAACACTCGCATCTGCCACTGTTCTTCTTGAAGGAAATATACCCTAGAGGCAATAATAAAGTATTATATATTTCCTTATATCATGATAAATGTTTATTATTCATGCTAGAATTGTATTAACCGGAAACATAATACATGTGTGAATACATAGACAAATAGAGTGTCACTAGTATGCCTCTACTTGACTAGCTCGTTAATCAAAGATGGTTATGTGTCCTAGCCATAGACATGAGTTGTCATTTGATTAACGGTATCACCTCATTGGGAGAATGACGTGATTGACTTGACCCATTCCGTTAGCTTAGCACCCGATCGTTTAGTATGTTGCTATTGCTTTCTTCATGACTTATACATGTTCCTATGACTATGAGATTATGCAACTCCCGTTTACCGGAGGAACACTTTGTGTGCTACCAAACGTCACAACGTAAATGGGTGATTATAAAGGTGCTCTACAAGTGTCTCCAAAGGTACTTGTTGGGTTGGCGTATTTCGAGATTAGGATTTGTCACTCAAATTGTCGGAGAGGTATCTCTGGGCCCACTCGGTAATGCACATCACTATAAGCCTTGCAAGCATTGTGACTAATGAGTTAGTTGCGGGATGATGTATTACGGAACGAGTAAAGAGACTTGCCGGTAACGAGATTGAACTAAGTATCGAGATACCGACGATCGAATCTCGGGCAAGTAACATACCGATGACAAAGGGAACAACGTATGTTGTTATGTGGTCTGACCGATAAAGATCTTCGTAGAATATGTGGGAGCCAATATGGGCATCCAGGTCCCGCTATTGGTTATTGACCGGAGAGGTGTCTCGGTCATGTCTACATAGTTCTCGAATCCGTAGGGTCCGCACGCTTAACGTTACGATGACAGTTTTATTGAGTTTTGATGTACCGAAGGAGTTCGGAGTCCCGGATGAGATCGTGGACATGACGAGGAGTCTCGAAATGGCCGAGACGTAAAGATCGATATATTGGACGACTATATTCGGACTTCGGAAAGGTTCCGAGTGATTCGGGTATTTTTCGGAGTACCGGAGAGTTACGGGAATTCGTATTGGGCCTTAATGGGCCATACGGGAAAGAAGAGAAAGGCCTCAAAAGGTGGCCGCGCCCCTCCCCATGGTCTGGTCCGAATTGGACTAGGGAAGGGGGGCGCCCCCTTCCTTCTTTCTCCTTCTCCCTTGCCTTCTCCTATTCCAACAAGGAAAGGAGGAGTCCTACTCCCGGTGGGAGTAGGACTCCCCCTCCTGGCGCGCCTCTCCTCCCTAGGCCGGCGGCCTCCCCCTTGCTCCTTTATATACGGGGGCAGGGGGCACCCCAAAAACACACAATTGATATACGATATTTTAGCCGTGTGCGGTGCCCCCCTCCACCATATTACACCTCGATAATACCGTTGCGGAGCTTAGGCGAAGCCCTGCGTCAGTGGAACATCATCATCGTAACCACACCGTCGTGCTGACGAAACTCTCCCTCAACACTCGGCTGGATCGGAGTTCGAGGGACGTCATCGAGCTGAACGTGTGCTGAACTCGAAGGTGCCGTGTGTTCGGTACTTGATCGGTCGGATCGTGAAGATGTACGACTACATCAACCGCGTTGTGATAACGCTTCCGCTGTCGGTCTACGAGGGTACGTGGACAACACTCTCCCCTCTCGTTGCTATGCATCACCATGATCTTGCGTGTGCGTAGGAATTTTTTTGAAATTACTACGTTCCCCAACAGTGGTATCAGAGCCTGGTTTTATGCGTTGATGCTATGCACGAGTAGAACACAAGTGAGTTGTGGGCGATATAAGTCATACTGCTTACCAGCATGTCATACTTTGGTTCAGCGGTATTGTGAGATGAAGCGGCCCGGACCGACATTACGCGTACGCTTACGCGAGACTGGTTTCACCGTTGCGAGCACTCGTTGCTTAAAGGTGACTGGCGGGTGTCTGTCTCTCTCACTTTAGTTGAACTGAGTATGGCTACGCCCGGTCCTTGCGAAGGTTAAAATAGCACCAACTTGACAAACTATCATTGTGGTTTTGATACGTAGGTAAGAACGGTTCTTGCTAAGCCCGTAGCAGCCACGTAAAACTTGCAACAACAAAGTAGAGGACGTCTAACTTGTTTTTGCAGGGCATTTTGTGATGTGATATGGTCAAGACATGATGTGATATAATTTGTTGTATGAGATGATCATGTTTTGTAACCGAGTTATCGGCAACTGGCAGGAGCCATATGGTTGTCGCTTTATTGTATGAATTGCAATCGCCATGTAATAGTTTTACTTTATCACTAAGCGGTAGCGATAGTCGTAAAAGCAATAAGTTGGCGAGACGACAACGATACTACGATGGAGATCAAGGTGTCGCGCCGGTGACGATGGTGATCATGACGGTGCTTCGGAGATGGAGATCACAAGCACGGTGCTTCGAAGATGGAGATCACAAGCACAAGATGATGATGGCCATATCATATCACTTATATTGATTGCATGTGATGTTAATCCTTTATGCATCTTATCTTGCTTTGATTGACGGTAGCATTATAAGATGATCTCTCACTAAAATTTCAAGATGAAAGTGTTCTCCCTGAGTATGCACCATTGCGAAAGTTCTTCGTGCTGAGACACCACGTGATGATCGGGTGTGATAGGCTCTACGTTCAAATACAACGGGTGCAAAACAGTTGCACACGCGGAATACTCAGGTTAAACTTGACGAGCCTAGCATATGCAGATATGGCCTCGGAACACAGAGACCGAAAGGTCGAGCGTGAATCATATAGTAGATATGATCAACATAGTGATGTTCACCATTGAAACTACTCCATCTCACGTGATGATCGGACATGGTTTAGTTGATATGGATCACGTGATCACTTAGATGATTAGAGGGATGTCTATCTAAGTGGGAGTTCTTAAGTAATATGATTAATTGAACTTAAATTTATCATGAACTTAGTCCTGATAGTATTTTTGCAAATTATGTTGTAGATCAATAGCTCGCGTTGTTGCTTCCCTGTATTTATTTTTGATATGTTCCTAGAGAAAAATTATGTTGAAAGATGTTAGTAGCAAAGATGCGGATTGGATCTGTGATCTGAGGATTATCCTCATTGCTGCACAGAAAAATTATGCTTGATGCACCGCTAAGTGATAGACCTATTGCAGGAGCAGATACAGACGTTATGAACGTTTGGCTAGCTCAATATGATGACTACTTGATAGTTTAGTGCACCATGCTTAACGGCTTAGAATCGGGACTTCAAAGACGTTTTGAACGTCATGGACCATATGAGATGTTCCAGGAGTTGAAGTTAATATTTCAAGCAAATACCCGAGTTGAGAGACATGAAGTCTCCAACAAGTTCTATAGCTAAAAGATGGAGGAGAATCGCTCAACTAGTGAGCATGTGCTCAGATTGTCTGGGTACTACAATCGCTTGAATCAAGTGGGAGTTAATCTTCCAGATAAAATAGTGATTGACAGAATTCTCTAGTCACCATCACCAAGTTAGTAGAACTTCGTGATGAACTATAGTATGCAAGGGATGATGAAAGTAATTCCCGAGCTCTTCGTGATGCTGAAATCAACGAAGGTAGAAATCAAGAAAAACATCAAGTGTTGATGGTTGACGAGACCACTAGTTTCAGGGCAAAGGGAAGAAGGGGAACTTCAAGAACGGCAAGCAAGTTGCTGCTCAAGTGAAGAAGCCTAAGTCTGGTCCTGAGCCTGAGACTAAGTGCTTCTACTGCAAAGGGACTGGTCAATGGAAGCGGAACTACCCCAAGTATTTGGTGGATAAGAAGGATGGCAAAGTGAACAAAGGTATATTGGATATACATGTTATTGATTTGTACTTACTAGTGTTTATAGCAACCCCTCGGTATTTGATACTGGTTCAGTTGCTAAGAGTAGTAACTCGAAACGGGAGTTGCAGAATAAACAGAGACTAGTAAAAAGGCGAGGTGACGATGTGTGTTGGAAGTAGTTCCAAGATTGATATGATCATCATCGCACACTCCCTGTACTTTCGGGATTAGTGTTGAAACTAAATAAGTGTTATTTGGTGTTTGCGTCGAGCATGAATATGATTTGATCATGTTTATTACAATACGGTTATTCATTTAAGTTAGAAAACAATTGTTGTTCTGTTTACATGAATAAAAACCTTCTATGGTCATACACACCAACGAAATTGGTTTGTTGGATCTCGATCGTAGTGATGCACATATTCATAATATTGAAGCCAAAAGATGCAAAGTTAATAATGATAGTGCAACTTATTTGTGGCACTGCCGTTTAGGTCATATTGGTGTAAAGCGCATGAAGAAACTCCATACTGATGGGATTTTGGAATCAATTGATTATAAATCACTTGATGCTTGCGAACCATGCCTCATGGGCAAGATGACTAAAATGCCGTTCTCCGGAACTATGGAGAGAGCAACAGATTTGTTGGAAGTCATACATACAGATGTATGTGGTCCAATGAATATGAGGCTCGTGGCGGATATCGTTATTTTCTCACCTTCACAGTTGATTCGAGCAGATATGGGTATATCTACTTGATGAAACATAAGTCTGAAACATTAGAAAAGTTCATATAATTTCAGAGTGAAGTAGAAAATCATCGTAACAAGAAAATAAAGTTTCTACGAGTTGATCGCGGAGACAAATATTTGAGTTACGAGTTTGGTCTTCAATTCAAACAATGTGGAATAGTTTCACAAATTCATGCCACATGGAACACCACAGCATAATGGTGTGTCCGAACGTCATAACCGTACTTTATTGGATATAGTGCAATCTATGATGTCTCTTACCAATTTACCACTATCGTTTTGGGGTTATGCATTAGAGACAACTACATTCATGTTAAATAGGGCACCATCAAAATCCGTTGAGACGACGCCTTATGAACTGTGGTTTGGCAAGAAACCAAAGTTGTCGTTTCTTAAAGTTTGGGGTTGCGATGCTTATGTGAAAAAGTTTTCATACTGATAAGCTCAAACCCAAATCGGAAAAATGTGTCTTCATAGGATACCCAAAGGAGACAGTTGGGTACACCTTCTATCACAGATCCGAAGGCAAGACATTCGTTGCTAAGAATGGATCCTTTCTAGAGAAGGAGTTTCTCTCGAAAGAAGTGAGTGGGAGGAACGTAGAACTTGACGAGGTAAATGTACCTGCTCCCTTATTGGAAAGTAGTTCATCACAGAAATCTGTTCCTGTGACTCCTACACCAATTAGTGAGGAAGTTAATGATGATGATCATGGAACTTTAGATCAAGTTATTACTGAACCTCGTAGGTCAACCAGAGTAAGATCCGCACCAGAGTGGTACGGTAATCCTGTTCTGGAGGTTATGTTACTAGACCATGACGAACCTACGAACTATGAAGAAGCGATGGTGAGCCCAGATTCCGCAAAATGGCTTGAGGCCATGAAATCTGAGATGAGATCCATGTATGAGAACAAAGTGTGGACTTTGGTTGACTTGCCCGATGATCGGCAAGCAATTGAGAATAAATGGATCGTCAAGAGGAAGACGGACGCTAATAGTAGTGTTACTATCTACAAAGCTAGAATTGTCGCAAAAAGGGTTTTCAACAAGTTCAAGATGTTGACTACGATGAGAGTTTCTCACTCGTATCTATGCTTAAGTCTATCCGAATCATGTTAGCAATTGCCGCATTTTATGAAATCTGGCAAATGGATAAACAAAACTGCATTCCTTAATGGATTTATTAAAGAAGAGTTGTATATGATGCAACCAGAAGGTTTTGTCAATCCTAAAGGTGCTAACAAAATATGCAAGCTCCAACGATCCATCTGTGGACTGGTGCAAGCATCTCGGAGTTGGAATATACACTTTGATAAGTTGATCAAAGGATATAGTGTTATACAGACTTGCGGTGAAGCCTGTATTTACAAGAAAGTGAGTGGGAGCACTACAGCATTTCTGATAAGTATATGTGAATGACATATTGTTGATCGGAAATAATGTAGAATTATTCTACAAAGCATAAAAGAGTGTTTGAAAGGAGTTTTTCAAAGAAAGACCTCGGTAAAGCTGCTACATATTGAGCATCAAGATCTATAGAGATAGATCAAGACGCTTGATAAGTTTTTTCAATGAGTACATACCTTAACAAGATTTTGAAGTAGTTCAAAATAGAACAGTCAAAGAAAGAGTTCTTGCCTGTGTTACAAGGTGTGAAATTGAGTAAGACTCAAAGCCCGGCCACGGCAGAAGATAGAAAGAAAATGAAAGTTATTCCCTATGCCTTGGCCATAGGTTCTATAAAGTATGCCATGCTGTGTATCAGATCTATTGTATACCCTACACTGATTTTGGCAAGGGAGTGCAATAGTGATCTAGGAGTAGATCACTGGACAGCAGTCAAAATTATCCTTAGTGGAATAAGGATATGTTTCTCGATTATGGAAGTGACAAAAGGTTCGTCGTAAAGGGTTACGTCGATGCAAGTTTTGACACTAAATCTAGATGACTCTAAGTCTCGGTCTAGATACATATTGAAAGTGGGAGCAATTAGCTAGAGTAGCTCCATGCAGAGCATTGTAGACATAGAAATTTGCAAAATACTTACGGATCTGAATGCGACAGACCCGTTGACTAAAATTATCTCACAATCAAACCATGATCACACCTTAGTACTCTTTGGGTGTTAATCACATAGCGATGTGAACTAGATTATTGACTCTAGTAAACCCTTTGAGTGTTGGTCACATAGAGATGTGAACTATGGGTGTTAATCACATGGTGATGTGAATTATTGATGTTAAATCACATGGCGATGTGAACTAGATTATTGACTCTAGTGCAAGTGGGAGACTGAAGGAAATATGCCCTAGAGGCAATAATAAAGTATTATATATTTCCTTATATCATGATAAATGTTTATTATTCATGCTAGAATTGTATTAACCGGAAACATAATACATGTGTGAATACATAGACAAACAGAGTGTCACTAGTATGCCTCTACTTGACTAGCTCGTTAATCAAAGATGGTTATGTTTCCTAGCCATAGACATGAGTTGTCATTTGATTAACGGGATCACCTCATTGGGAGAATGACATGATTGACTTGACCCATTCCGTTAGCTTAGCACCCGATCGTTTAGTATGTTGCTATTGCTTTCTTCATGACTTATACATGTTCCTATGACTATGAGATTATGCAACTCCCGTTTACCGGAGGAACACTTTGTGTGCTACCAAACGTCACAACGTAAATGGGTGATTATAAAGGTGCTCTACAGGTGTCTCCAAAGGTACTTGTTGGGTTGGCGTATTTCGAGATTAGGATTTGTCACTCCGATTGTCGGAGAGGTATCTCTGGGCCCACTCGGTAATGCACATCACTATAAGCCTTGCAAGCATTGTGACTAATGAGTTAGTTGCGGGATGATGTATTACGGAACGAGTAAAGAGACTTGCCGGTAACGAGATTGAACTAAGTATCGAGATACCGACGATCTAATCTCGGGCAAGTAACATACCGATGACAAAGGGAACAACGTATGTTGTTATGCGGTCTGACCGATAAAGATCTTCGTAGAATATGTGGGAGCCAATATGGGCATCCAGGTTCCGCTATTGGTTATTGACCGGAGAGGTGTCTCGGTCATGTCTACATAGTTCTCGAACCCGTAGGGTCCGCACGCTTAACGTTACGATGACAGTTTTATTGAGTTTTGATGTACCGACGGAGTTCGGAGTCCCGGATGAGATCGTGGACATGACGAGGAGTCTCGAAATGGCCGAGACGTAAAGATCGATATATTGGACGACTATATTCGGACTTCGGAAAGGTTCCGAGTGATTCGGGTATTTTTCGGAGTACCGGAGAGTTACGGGAATTCGTATTGGGCCTTAATGGGCCATACGGGAAAGGAGAGAAAGGCCTCAAAAGGTGGCCACGCCCCTCCCCATGGTCTGGTCCGAATTGGACTAGGGAAGGGGGGCGCCCCCTTCCTTCTTTCTCCTTCTCCCTTCCTTCTCCTATTCCAACAAGGAAAGGAGGAGTCCTACTCCCGGTGGGAGTAGGACTCCCCCTCCTGGCGCGCCTCTCCTCCCTGGGCCGGCGGCCTCCCCCTTGCTCCTTTATATACGGGGGCAGGGGGGCACCCCAAAAACACACAATTGATATACGATATTTTAGCCGTGTGCGGTGCCCCCCTCCACCATATTACACCTCGATAATACCGTTGCGGAGCTTAGGCGAAGCCCTGCGTCGGTGGAACATCATCATCGTCACCACGCCGTCGTGCTGACGGAACTCTCCCTCAACACTCGGCTAGATCGGAGTTCGAGGGACGTCATCGAGCTGAACGTGTGCTGAACTCGGAGGTGCCGTGCGTTCGGTACTTGATTGGTCGGATCATGAAGACGTACGACTACATCAACCGCGTTGTGATAACGCTTCCGCTGTCGGTCTACGAGGGTACATGGACAACACTCTCCCCTCTCGTTGCTATGCATCACCATGATCTTGCGTGTGCATAGGAATTTTTTTGAAATTACTACATTCCCCAACACTTCTCTGCCAACGAAGGGAAGGTAAGCGGATCCGTGATGTTGGTATATTTTCGTTCAGAGAAAAAAAAGAACTTTTGCAAAGCAGTAACCGATCCTCACTCTCTTTTTGTTTCATTGTCATTGCGATTGTGTTTTCCTTTCAGTGGTCTCATAGTATTCGTCAGTTTCATGATGGACCAAGGAGAACCAGGCAAAGATCTGCTGATATTGGAGCAGACGCGGGAGGCTGATCCCCACGAGACAGAGAGCTCCAAGAAGATGGAGGCAGCCACCGAGCCGACCCCAGATACGCTCTCGGCCACTACTGAGATGGTCAACGCCCCGTTTGAGGTTACAGCCCCCGTGGCACTATAGGAGCAGTTTTCCCCCTTCGAGGATGTGTCCCCCCTGCTGAGCTGCCCAAAGTGATTTTCTTCTTTACCGATCTCGATTGTGGTTTTTCATCTAAGTATGTGGTGATGAATAATGCAAAATTTTATTAGCTTCGATGCCATGCTATACATAGTGGTTTAAATAACTTGTGTTTCTTATGCTGGAAAGTAATTCAGAATTTGTTTCTGTTTCAATTAGAGCCCTGATGCAGACAAGGATTGTGTGGTTGTACATGTCACTCGCTATGAGGCGGATGACCTGAATATACGCAATGGGAAAACATAGTTTTTAGGCTGTTGGATCCTGGAAGCCATTTGCGCTTATACCAATGAAGAGTTGTATTCCAGCCTCACTGTTGTCAGGCTTGTTGTCCAGGGTGTACTGAAGCACAAGAAGTTCAAAGCTACTCCTTCATTTGTGAGGCATACTGTTCTTGTCAAGCTTACGCAGGAAGATGACGTGGCATGCCTCCACAAACAAGTTTATGAGTGGCAAGGCCACAAGGTTTTCTTCATGAAGGTTCACAGGATTGAGCTGCTACCGGATGTCCTCGATGATGTTCATGGCAAGGTCCGTCTTGTGTCCAGCCCAAATTAGATCGAGGCATGAAACACTTGCCCCAGCTAGTGTTTAATAGTAGTTTGGATTCTGTCTAATTATCCGAACCTTGCCTGTTATCGAGCCCTCTGGGGCTAGTACTCTGTTTGAATCCGTCTATGGGAACTGCTTCTACTTTTGTGTGCCCGTGAATCATCGTAATTGTTGCCGAAACAGATGCGTCCTCACTAGTTTTATCATACGAGCAGTGTGTGTTTTGATGAAATAGAGTATTCGTTCGAGAACTGTGCGCCGACGTATACATAAGTACTTGTAAACACTGTTGGTGCTACCCCACTTGTAAGCAGTTGTGCAAAACACGGCACATTGCCTCAGCTCGCTTCAACACTAGGCTATTGACCAGCTAACAATCAACAATCTGCTGTCCGACAGATAAGCAACTATGTATCTTGTTACAGTGGTTCATGCAGTTAACTGAGGCCACAATGTAAATTCCAAACGTTCACACGCTAGTCCAGCGTTCATGTGGAACACTCACATTAAACTCGGCTTCATAAAAAACATGAAAAGCATATGTTAAGCAATTTTATACATCTCAATGATTCATAGAACATAACAAACATATACTAGTTAATAGCAAAAGACAAAGTTGTGAGAAGGTTTACAAATCAGGAAAAAACAAGCAAGGCTTCTCTGAGCAAAGGGCCTCCCGGCAGGCTTAAATTTCCTGGAGTTCACTCTGTTTTTTTCCTGTTGCCACCATCCAGGGTTAGGTTCTCTCATTCCAGAATAACCAATTATAATTGTGTTCTCAGCTGGAATGCTGAACTGAACCATGCAGTGTACTGACCAGCTGAAAGTCTTGTGCATTCCACTAAATTTAAGCACCGCTATTTGCATAAATAAGCAGACCACAATGCCTCTTGTCTGCGCACCTTTCCCAAAAACCTCCATGCAGCCGTGCCAGCTTGTCCTCGGTCCATGGATGAACTGGAGGAAAGTGCATTCCGGACTAGGATGCAGATGTTTTCGCTCGTCCCTGCACTGCAATCAGGAAGTAAAACGTATGAATCAGCTTCTTTTAGATTGCGTTGGTCATTCTACCTAGTAACTACCAATGTAGAAATACCTAGAAGACGGGTGGTTAGACGACGACAACGAGGGATAGCCATCTCATTTTGCGCAGTTCTACTAAAACTGTGGTGTGTGCTTTTGATTGCGCGGATAGAAACGACACGGAGACAGACATGCCGAAACGATATGGAGACAGACATCCCTGTTTGCGCAAATACGAAATACGGTTATTTAAACAGTGACAGATATTTGTAGTGGCGTATGATTAACAACAACATCTATTGTGTTATAATTGGCACTAGATTGACAGTATGAAAGTGTCCTTAAGTAAGTAGCATCACATCACATCAACACTGCCACTAGATTAACATGCATAACAATAGCAGTAGTATTACTGTCATGAGAGTAGCACATGGTCAGTAAATGTGCAATCAAATTTGTGCAGTTCCACTGGGATGAAGCAATGTTAGCGGTGTGAGATTTAAGTGTAACTGCAAAAACACAATTCATGGGAAATAAAGCAAGACGGAAGCACTTCATAAAATGGTGGTGGCATTGCTTGAATTTATCGACGGCACTAGACCATTACTTATAGTGACATTAGGTGGCATTGCTTAATGCTTCAGATTTTACATTAATGGTAGCGATATGGGCGTAGGGACAGCAGAGGCATAAAGTGGCGAGGCAGATATGGTTGCCGAGAGCGGCAAACACTCAGGCAGCATGTCTGCATTTGTCCCATTTTTTATCTCCTCGGCGACATTTTCCTATGTGAGCACAGGAAATCTAGACCTGCTCATTCTCATTTGCGTTGTCCCCCAACACCCGTCACTTTCTTTCCTTTTTCAACCAAGAGATAGGTCCACTTCCCCCCCACCCTTCTCCATCCACCATGCTTTCTTCGTCTTTTCAACCAAGAGACCAGTTGGGTAGCCAGTATCTACTACTTTCCCCCGTTTCCTCTTAGAACCAAGTCCTAGATTCATGCTACAGCTTTCCCACTTTCTTCCCTGTTTGAACCAACTCTTAGAGTCGACTGTATGAACTAGCTTTACCTCTAATAATAGTAAAAGTCTAGGTGGCTTTGGAACAGCGGACGGAAGTAGAAAAAGATCCACACGAAGCCAAGTGGGGAGCTGGGGCAGTAGAGCAAGGCAGGTTTTGAAGGAATATATACCTGAGGGTCGTCGGCATGTGGCAAAGACGGCGTCGGGAGGCCGCATCTTGGCCACAATACCGCAGGGAGGAAGAAGGGGTCGGAGGCCCTCCGGAGCTGACACTCTCTCGGAGAGAACGGCACGGCCGCCGATTGGGACGCGCGGGCATCCGTTGGTCTCCTCCCTCGCCGCCGACGACAGCGTGAACGATGCACCTACACCCCTGCCCCGGTCGAGGTTGTCCGGCCGGATTTGTGAGCAGCCGTGAGCTGAGAGAGAGTGTGGCCACCTATATCTTGCTTAGATCTGGAGAGCATGAGAGAGTGAACGAGAGGAACCCTAGTAAAGCAAGCGCTAAGGCTCCTGCTTATATATGTAGTGGAGTGATTTTGTTGTACCAGCTTCAAAAAAATGCGCTCCTACGTGTACCCGTGAGTGGGTGTGAGAGAACTAGTGCGTGCGTGCACCGCTTCTCTTTGTGAGAGTACAATATACTATGCCCAAAGAACGTTCTCCACAAGAGTAATAGTAGAAGTGTGTGATGTGTGAGCTAAAATAAAATGTGCGCGACGTCTTTTGTTTTTAGAAGTTCTGAGGGTAGGTTGTGAAGAGCACATATGTGTGTGACGTCTACCTGTAGATAGACGGTGGGTGCGAGAGGACTCGGGAGGGTGCGTGTGCATGAGAGAGAGGGGGGCACGTATCAATGCAATGCATGTGTCCGTAAATCATTATCCGACAAACATTCGCCACAAGCCTTTTCCTGACGAACGCCGTAAGAACCGTTAGATCGGCATCCGACAATGTGAGTTTTGCCATGTCATTTAACAGAACAACCACTCCTCCTACACACAAATCTTCCACGTGAGTGTTAGCAACTGCCGTATGCTCCCTCCGTTCCAAAATGCAGTGCATATAGCTTTATTGAAAATTCGAACCTCGCAAACTTTTACCGAGTTTTCGTGTACCAAATTGCACATGTAGAATACCCTGTATATATCATTTCATTCATCTTCGAGAGGTAACTATAAAGATGGGGGAGGAGTCTACAAAGAAAGATCATCGTATCACCTGCAGCAATTTCAACCATCCTTTGGTGTGGAGGAATATCATAGGAACTCTATATGATATGATTTTTATAGGATTTTTTCCTTTAGAGCCAATTGGTTCATAGGAATAGATTCATATACTCCACATTTCAAAGGAAATAAACATGATATCATTTCTATAGGTTTAGAGCCACTTGGTTCATATGAATGGATTCCTATACTCCCATAATTTCAAAGGAAAATAAACATTAGCGTATATTCAATAGAAAAGTTCATATGATATGAAACAAATTACATCTCTTTTCTAATCCCTCCTCATAGGAATTGAGATACATGTCATCTCTAGATTCAATAGAAAAGTTCCTATGATGTCAACCAAATGACATCTCTTTTCCAATCCCTACTCATAGGAATTGAGATACTCCATGTCATCTCTTTCCCTACAACTTCCATATATACATCTTATATTCCTAAATAGCTAGTACAACCCACTAGTAGCTTTTTTCCAAGACATGCAACTATGGCACAAGAACTATATAGTGTGCGAATAACTTGAAAGATGGTCGCTGGATGAAGCTAATCCGACAGTGCAGAGATGGCAAATCCGAGCACTACTGGCCGTTGGATATCATCAACATTCCACCAGATCTGCCACATGTACAATTTAGAAGACTCCATGGTTGAACTTAAGCATAATGCACAAACCTCAAAACACATGCACTTCTCCTTTGTTCTAGAATCTTCCATATCATAATTGATTTTTTTTCTAAATGAAATGCCATTATTTGTTTTTTACTTTATGCTTTACAATGCACAACCCCATGAATCTTAACATTTTTTTATAAAACTAATTGATTTTGAATGAGATGAACTATAAGAACTAAACAAACATCTACATCATGCATATATGACTCAAAGCTTTACATGCTATAGTGTGTATTTATTCATAATTTGGTTTCGAAATCTCATGCGTTCAATCCATGTGTACCTTACTAGTTTTGAGTAGAGTAGCAAATTTCACGCGGCCCCGGGTATATCAAAATGCAGGGCCCATGCATCATTGCCTTTTGGTCGAACCTACGTCCACAATTTTTTGTACGTACTATATCTCCACTGGTCCCCGAACCCAAAATGCTGCCTCGTTCCCCTAAAACCAAGCGGCCCACACATATTTAAGGCGTCGACTCGAACTCAATCCCTCTCCCGTTTACTACGACGTGGCCCCACACGCCCTAGTAGTACTCCTACAAACCCTACCGCCGCACGCATCATCGGTTTTCTTCAAGAGGACGAGGGAGAAGCCGATTTGTAGTGGAGGCACTTTCAAAAAAAAGATCTGTAGTGGAGACCCCTACCCTAGGGTGCCCTAGGTAGCTGCAGCATGCATCATTGGTTTTCTCTTTTCTTTATGCTCTTGCGCCCTAGAGTGAAATGATGGTTGCTTTGTCCGTCCAACTTAATGCGGGAAAGGTGGGGCTTTGTGATTTGACCCCTCATCGCTCATTTTCTACTACTGCGGCGCTACGACCGGGGTGCCTCCAATTCCAACCGCTGCTCCGAACTGTAATTTGGTGCATCGCACGTGGAACAAGACGGTGGATGAGCCACATGTCGGCCAAAGGGGTCCTGTTAAGTGTGTCGCCATTTCGTGTGCGGACTGACCCTGCTTGAGTCGCTACGCCAACACGACAGGTGCAGCCTACCACTTGGTTTTTCTCCTTGGTGAATCCCGACTATATTGATCTAAAAAGATACATACTGAACTACCCTCTCCGTCTTGTTTTTTTAGACGTCTCGGTTTATAGGGCGTGCACGTAGTTCTAGGTCATCCATTTGACTAACTAAATCTGAGTTACTATGTCACAAAAAGTATATCATTGGATTATTAAGAGGATGTAGTTTCTAAACATATACTGTTCATCACATATATAGCCAGTTAAATTCTCAACCTAGAACGACGTGCATGCCATGTAAACCGATACGGAGGAAGTATAGTTGTAAAAATGAGGTGATTTTACCGAGCGATCGGCGGGGGAGCATGGCCTGTCATGCGGTCCCACGTGTCATGATGTACCAAGGCGATGCGCGTGTCCCTCTTGAGGTAGAAGCAATACTACGTGGTTTGAGATGATGGCGAACCGAAGTGTGAAATAATGGTTGCTTCGTCTGTCTGGGAAGGTACGGCATTGTGATTTGACGTCTCATTGCTCATTACTACTACTACTACTACTGGGGCGGTACGACTGGGGTGCGTCCCCCTACTGTTCTGCGCTGTTATTTGGTGCTTGACACATCGACCCGGTTGCTATATGTCCCACATGTCGGCGACAGGAAGTACAGAATTCATGAAAGCAAGCGTCGACGGAGGAGTACAAGACACAGCTTGGGTTTTTGCTGCTTCGCGCGATCCATTGATACAAACCCGGACTAAAAAAAGGCGAGGGCAGGTCTTTTCCCGCGCGGCAGGCAGGGGAGTTTGGCATAGTCTGTTCGAGGCAAGGAGGCAGGAAGGGAAACAAGCAAATAAAGGTTGAGCGACTTAGTTTTGGGAAAATCTAATTTTACGGAGTACGTACCCACTAGGGTTTATAGGGCTCATCTACAAAACATTCGTTTTTCCGTTTTATAAGTCTCAATTCTACTACTAGTAGTAGTACCATCACATGTTGGATTTCGAGGTGCGTTAGATCACCCGATGCGAGCAGTGTTAAGAGAAAACTCACCAATGCATGTAGAAGTTCATGGAAATTTAGTGGATCATTCATGCATTCATTCTAATTAATGCCTCGGTAAACATAACTTCTTGAGAAAAATGAGCGTACTAATTACTTCTGCAAACTAGGAGTACGAAATTAATTCGACCACTCACCGTCTACCTTGGTTGGAGAGATTTTGAAATTGACCCATAAACTGGAAAGGAGGGAGTAGTAACTTTTGTCTCGATTACTATTTGTGGCCTTGTATAGATGCAAAATGTATTTTTTTATAGTGGCCTTGTATAAGTAAATGGAGGGAGTACTAAAGGACATATATATTCCAAACAATATGATAATCTCTCTAACCAAGGTAGTAGGGACGAGGAATAAACAGAGGGAGTACTAGTAAATTTTTCTTCTCGTCCTGCTAGCCACCGCGCGCGTGGGCGAGGCGTAGTAAGCAAGCTTCACCTCATCCTGCGAGCCACCACGCCCGTGGGCGGGGGAGACGGCGTACTAAGCAAGCTTCTTCTCGTTCTACGAGTTGACGGGACACATCAAAAGTACTCCAGTGTATAGAGCCTTGCCTCTAAGGTAGGCCCCACATGGTTTGCCTCTTTTTTAACATAACGCATCAAGTCGCAATTTGTTTTTTCACCCGTGGTAGACGATCCTCCCTCCATCTAGTGGACAACCAGTACACGTGTCAAGTTACCACGTGGGCTGCCTTTTCGTACAGAAATGAGCTCCATCGTGTACCCACGCGGGTGTGGTTGGGAAAGAGACGGGAGTACGTGCGCCGTGCGTGCACCTCTTCTCTTCGTGCACGTCCCCCACCTACGTGGGTGTGTGTGAGAGGGACTATAGAGATACAAACCTAGACATAATGCGCCGTCCATCCTCATGCCTCCGCCCAGTCCGACCACCAGTCACCACCACGCCCCACTCCTCCTCACCTTATCTCTCATCTTTCTCCCTCCATTTTTATATACAAGGCCACTATCAAAATTACAATTTGCAGATATACAAGGCCACTAACACTAATCGATGCAATATTAATGGTGTTTGCCTCGTAGTACTACTAGCAAAGGAGGACATTAATTATCCCTTGCATGCATGCGGGAGTGTGAGCATTGGCTTGATGTGCATGAAAGAGAAGAATACACATTAATTTACACGGCAAACAAGGAAACAAGGTGGCTTGCAACATTGATTTAGAAGACATTAATTTTTGCCTTGGTACCTGTAGGTTTGTGGCCTTGTATACAAAAATGGAATCCGATAAAATTCTCGAGATACCATTTATCCGATAAAATTCTCGAGCAATCATTAGTTTTTACAAAATGGGATTACTCCTGCATGGGTCAATCACAATAGGTGTTTTGTCAAAAAATGCATCTTGATGTTTCGTGCAATGCACGGGCATCTTGCTAGTCCATGAAAACAACACATGGCAAAATTCGATGGCGAACGAGGGATTTGAATCTGTTGGGAGGGGCTGTTTGGATCTTGCCCGGGGTAGCCAAAATATTGGCGACCCTTTTGTCCACCGGTGCCTTTGCCACCGATGAACGAGGAATGGCTTGGGTTCTCATGCATCCTCCAGCGCGCACGTTGGAGACGAGCTCGCATGAGCTGTGTTCTTTTTGTCCCACCACGCCGCCCGAGCCGCCCGCAGACCGACCGACGACCTGCAAATTACGCCATCCAACCGTAGCCGCACAGATTATGACAACAAGTCAACCAACCGGACGAAATTCACGTAAACATGGCGATATTTCATATAAACAACGACGGAAATCATATAAGATACCAGATTTTCATACAAACATGACGGATTTCATTACATTCAAATGAACTACGCGGTGCTAGTTCTAGACAACACATGTATATAATACCTGGACTAAATGGTCGCCGCCGATCGATTTGTGTTCCTCATGTCCGGCAGCACGATCACCGGACTGCCGGGAGCCCCGGAGGTATATGCAGGGTTGACGAAGGTCCTCGCAAGAAAAGGATCCGGCAAGACACCTGCTGTGTACGCCGGCGTCGCTTCCGTGGTGGCCTTCATGGGACCCAAGCGACGGCGGCCTCCCGTGTTCTACTTCTCCTCGATGATGGTGGCGGACGCGGAGGCGCTCGCCACCGACTCGTCGCTCTCCGCGCACCCGGCTTCTATTGTTGCTTGCATGGCGCGGCCGCCGGCATGGGAGTCTCGGCCACAGAAACGGGAGACGCGGTACGAGGCGGCGGCGTGGACGGCAGCAACGACGCCCGTGCGCCGCTCCTCGTCGAGCTGGCCTGGAGCGGCGAGTTGCTGAACCGCGCGCCGGCTTGGGGCGGCAACTGGCTCCGTCGGGCGAGGGGAGGGAGGTGGATCAGCGAGCTGCATAGCTCGTATCCGGCGGGCTCGGCGGGCCACCCAGCCGGCTTGGATGCGGAATAACTAATCTTCGTAAGCCATTGTAAGAGTGGACAAAATGGTGAAGGAGGAGATAGGGGAGCGGCGGAGGTGTGCGATTCTTGGCCGGCATTTGGCCTCGTTTAAATAGGAGATTAAATAGACGGCGGACGGGAGGAGCTCGGCCGGCGTTGCATTTAATGCCGGCCCGGTCATGAACGGACGTGCGTCCAGAGTGGGTTTCTCGACTTCCACACGGGCGGGTTTCATGGAGACGTTTGAATGCAGCAAGGAGGCGTGTTCAGCCGGGCGTGCAGCGAGTGGCGCCGTCGACTCTGACGTAGGACAGCGCGCCGTTCTTCCACTGACGTGTGGGCTCTTTGGGTACATGGCCTGCATGTCAGTGACCCAACGCAGGCAGCGCACAACAGAGGAACCTTTGGTGGGCCACGGCGGTCAGAAGCGTGCATTTCATAAACCGATGATTGTTCATTGAGTGTGACGTCATCCTTTTCATGTAGATAAGCCTACTATGTTGATAGCCCGTTCGATACGTTGTGATTCATAAAGACCGCTACAAACATCAATGTTCTGCTTATCACAGATAAGATTGATTAATACACGTAACAATCCATGTCCTTAACAAAGGGTGCATGCACGTATAGGTTGAGCGTGTGTCTTGCGTCGTGTGCTGTGTGCATTCAGGCGTGTGAGTGTTGCGTGCGTGCAAGGGTACGTTTCAGTGTTGCATGCATGTGTGCGTACGTGCGTGTGTTCGTGAGTGCATGTGTACGTGTCAGTGTTGCACGCCTGCATGCGTGCGTGTGTTCGTTATGTGTACGTGTCAGTGTTGCACGCCTGCATGCGTGCGTGTCTTGCGTGCGTGCATGTGTACGTGCGGGGTGAGGCTACATGTCAGTCGACTGACTTTTTCATCTCTGGTCATTAGATTTTCCAGCCGTTGGATACGAAATCAAGGGCCTGCAGTTTATCATCAAACTCCACCCCTGAGCCGCCAGCCACCACCGGCCGAACCGCCGGCCCGCGCCGCCCGCGACCGGCCCGCGCCGCCATGCCGCCCCGCCCGCCCTGAAACCACTCCTCACCGCCGGTCTACCGCCGCACCGGCCATCCCTCTAGGCCCCCCGCACCGAGCTTTTTCTCTGGCGATCCCCACCCCACCGCCCAATCAACGCGCCCCCACCGCCGGCGACTGCCAACCAGAGGTCTCACGACTTCGAGTACCCACCGACCACTAATTCATTACCATTTCCGTCCTTCATATACGCGCTGACCGGTGGGCCCTATGGTAATGTGCGATGTTGAATGTGGATCGTTTGACTGGTCAATTGATCGTGTCATCAACAAATTACGGAGCTGTATGGTGAGCCAGTGACCGTATGATCACCCTAAAATGTATTTTATTAACACAGTACAGACTCAAACTACCATTTTTTCTTTCATATACGGGCTGACAGGTGGGCCCCACGGTTACGCGCCCCGATGGTGCAACACTAGTTGCGCCACGTGGAACGTTTGACTGGTCAATTGATTGTGTCATCAACAAAATACGGAGTTGTACGGGTGAGCCAGTGACCGTATAATCATGACATGTATTTTTTAACACGGTACAGACGCAAGGGCTCATATATACGTGCAAGCACTCACCGCTATAAGCGCACACATGCAGACCCTACCCCTATGAGGACCTTCGAGAGAGTGGGCCAGCATATGATCTTGAGATTTTACGAAGTCACCATAGGTGCCTCGTAGTCGAGTGGAACGTCTCCTCCCACCGAACGCACATCGCCGGAAAATACTGAAATTAACCCAGGATAAATGCGAGCACCGGGACTTTAACCCTGGTGGGCTCGAGAAACCACTGTCCTCCTAACCATCCAACCTCATGTTGGTTAGCATGACAAAATGTATGTGGTGACCGTGATGAGCTTATTCTGAAGTCCAGTGACCATATCGTGCTTTCGCTTGAAATACAATGACCGTAAGTGTCGTCAACAAAATACGGAGCACGCATCAAATGCAAAGTCCGTCAGTGTCATCAAGAAAATACGGAGACGTATCGTGAGCTAGATACCATATGATCACCACGAGAATGTATACGGTGACCGTAATGGGCATATTCTGAACTCCAGTGACCGTATAGTGCTTTAGCTTGAAATACAGTGACCGTCATGCGTGAATGTGTCGTGGGCATGCATACTTTTAGAGGGCCGAGAGATAGTTTATGTGCGTACGTGAAAGTGGTGTAGAAAGAGGGGAGGTCCGGTGGAGACAAGGAGAGATATGCCCTTCGTTTCTCTTTCCCGTGACTAATATTTTAGGAGAATATATAAACATTCACAATGTAGAACAAATATTTTTGGATGCACCATGCAATTAACTTTCATGTATAACATTGTACTATTGTATATGCTTATTTTCTTAGTGGCCGATTGCGTGTGTGGTGTGGTGGGCACATCATTTCTAGTTGTGGTGGGTCAACATGAGGACTCATGGGTCGGTTCCATCCTGCGCCACATAGGTTGGATCGAGACGCGTTATACGATGACCCATGTGGAGGACTCGGCGTACAACACGAAGCTAGCTACCAGAGTCGCGGAGGACTCTATCCCCACTGGTGATAAGCCGACTATATATGATTTGTAACCCTAGGTCCCCAGTATGTTATAGAAGCTTGGGGGCTAGTTCGTCGATAGTATACACACACGCACAATGCCTGGTATTCACGTGTACTTTGTACACACCCCTATCACTAATATACAGTACCAAGAGTAGGCTTTTTCCTCAACTGCAAGGGTCCGAACTAGGGTAAAACTTTGCCTCGTATTACCATCCAGCCTAACAGTCAGGGATATCCTACCGAATGATATGATGGAATCATATCTGCCAACTACTAAGAGAGAGGTGTGTCTGGGGGGGGGGGCAATGTGTGCGAGAGAGGCCTAAAGATAATGTGCGTGCGGGAGACACGTAGGCACATATATGTGCGTATAGAGGGCTAGTAGAGACCGTGCGTGTGTATATATGCATGTGAGAGAAATAGTGTTTTCCAACTGAGATTAGTGAAAAGAGTGGTACATAGTAGTCAGAAAGAGAGAGAGATACAGAGAGAGCATGTGCGTGAGACTCCCCGACACCCCGAGAGAGATTGTGAGCATGTGTGAAAGAGAAATGCCGATGCATATAAAGTGTGTGCACTTATGCGGTAGATAGAGAGATATATAGCGCGTTTGTGAGAACGGGCCGAGGCATATTGCATCTACGTGTAAAAGGCGGTTCTACGCATTAAATTAAAACATAAATGGCATTATTATTTTTGGATGAGATCATGAATTTTGCAAATTGTGTATGGACGAAAATCGGTCTATCAGACACCCATACTCTATTGAATTCTAGCATGTGCATGTGTTTATTTCATATTATCGATCCATAGAGTGAGAGCGGTTTGAAATACAGGCAATGGAAGCTTTTGCAATTCATATATAAACATTAATTAGTGCACTCCATGTTGTTAGTGTGAAGCACTTTATACATTTGTCACTTGCATGGATACATTCCAAATTGCTAGCTACGAAATAGAATATATGTCGAATTCAACATAAAGGGGGTTTCGAAGATTCGAATTCATAGGAAGTGCATTCATCTATTTCAACACGAGATAATGGCATTTGTAAATCAGATGTAAAAGGGGGCATCAATCTTTGTTGTGCGTTTGAACATGCTATATATATTCATACGCATGTCTAATTTTTTTTGTAACCAAGGAGATTATATCTGGAACCATGCATGAACTGAGGTAAGTTGCATATTTTTAATATATACTCGTGTACAATGTATATTCAAATGTACCACCTCCATTCCAAAATAATCGTAGCTTTAGGATTTTCAAGAGTAAAGATTTGTGAAGTTTGACAAATCCTGAATGTTCAATTCAAGAGAACCGAAAACGTTAATGCTTCATCTCCCAAATATTGAACGAAGCGCCAAATAGGCCTCTGGTCACCCGAAACTGCGCGAGACTAATGTTTGGTGGTAGGAAATTACTGTCCTGACTCTGGCCCGTGTAGCCTATCGGCCCGATGTCCAAAGGTCTAAACCGGGGTAGGTTTGTAACTTCACCAAGACGCCAGTCTCACCCGCCTCCGAGAAGCATTCATACGCCGTGGGCACCTAAACACCCATGCGCTCGGCCGAAATCTAGCCCGCCCACATTTGGGACACCTGAGATTACTGTCCTACCCCCAACCCGCAATATGTCCGAAATTTTAGATGGGGGAAAAGTTTGTAACTTTCCCCAAATTTCAAACAAGCGCGTCCCAAACCAAAACATTGTCCCCCCTTAGTTCCCCGCCTCCCTCCGTTTCCCCATTCATATTCCGTGGGCGCCAAAACGCCCTCTCCACCAGTCGCGAAACCCCAGCCTCCTCCGTCCTCCACCCCATAGCGCCCAATCCACCACCGCCCTCCTCCATCACGCCGGAGCCGGTACCCCGACGTTGTCGTCCAACGCAACCGCAACCGCAACGCTCTCAAGGACTTAGCAGCTGAAGCCAAGGTAGAGCTGCCTCCATGACGCTGACGCCGACGTGCACTGTACCAGATCCACTCCGACCACACCGTCACGCGCCTCACTACTGCCGCTCCACTGCCGCAACCGTCCACCGCACCAGAGCTGTTCCCGCTACGCCGTCGTTCACCGCCTCGGATCTGCTTCCCCGCCGCCGACAGACGGCCACCGCACCACACTCAACAACTTGGCCATGGGTTCGTCCAAGGCTGCACCGTCCTCCACAACTTCTTGTTTCCGGCGAACCATAAGAAGATCGTTGGAAAAACAGAAGGAGGACACAACACTGCCAGCAGAAAGAGGTACTCCTCTTCCCTTATTCGTGCAAACCTTACGTCTCTGCTCACACCGTATTCATCCCACGAAAGAAACTAGTTGAGCGCTTCTTACTGCATCTTCTTCGTGATACTAAATGCACAAGGTTCCCTCCCTTTACTATTTCACCTTTGCTAGAGGTCAGTAGCCCACCTGGATTTCAATTCAGGGTCAGTCGAACCGCAATTAAAAGATGCAGCACCCGCTTAGGCGCGCGGAGCACCTAATCCGCATGTTCGCCGGGGAAGCGGTGCATCGGTGTCTATCATAGGGGTGTGGGGCGCAGGAGCTACTTGTGCCCGATTTGGAGGTCGGCGGGGCTTGAATGGATTGTCGGGGGCGGTGCCAAGCACAGCGGTCCGGTGAGGTCGAGGGGAGGGCGCAGGCAGGGGACTGGGCCGGTGGTCGCTGCCGTTTCGAGGAAGATCATCAACACTGACTGGCTGGAGGTAGATGAAGGTGATCTGCCCGTTCTTTGTACATCGGATGATGCAGAAAAAATGGACTGACCTATTTGTTTTCAGTCGAATGTTATTTTCATAGAATCATGTAGTAATTTAGTGTGCCATGCATGTTGCAGAGCTATCATATGTCTCCCGTCATTTATTTCTCACCGACGTGCTATCTGCTACCTTTACACTGTACTAATTGTGCACACACTTCACCCATACTCAGACTATTGTTTTTTTATGCATGGGTATTTCAGACTCTGACGCAGTGTTGATGAATGCTGAAAAGAAAAGATAGAAGTCACTCCAGTGTAATTCGAAGATAAGCACTAAGCGTTTCAGCGCTCTAAAGGATGCAATGTCAGCAGTTGGAGACAGTAAACGTAGCTCTGCAGTTGATGATCTCAATTGCCACACACAACCATCCCAGGTGCTTGCTTTAACTTCGCGCTGTCAAATGTGGTTGCATGTTGCATATGGTGTCTAGCTTGTATTGCTTCCAATTTGGTTAAATTGCATCTGCTTACTTTACACATTATACCTTTGATAATGACATGCCTTCCTGTTTTTGATACATACTCCCTCCGTTCGGAATTACTCGTCCAAGAAATGAATGTATCTAGATGTATTTTAGTTGTAGATACATCCATTTTTGTGACAAGTAATTCCGACCGGAGGGAGTAATACATATGTCTATTAACCATGTTTGTACATCAAACTAATGCTCTTTTGTATCCCTCGTCAATCACTTATGATGAGACAGTCACCCGGGTGGGTTACTGTGAGACGCCATACTCGTTTAAAGAGTGCAGTGTCATCCTCCCCACATGATTCTCAAGAAACAGCAAGGCTAAATGAAGATAGTCAACGTAGCTCTCTACTTGATGACCGCAATTCGCCCACACCACCATCACAGGTGCTTGCTCTAACTTCGCAGTGTGATATGTGGTTGCATGTTGCATACGGTGTCTAGCTTGTAATGCTTCTAATTAGGGTAAATTTCATCTGCTTAGTTTACACATTATACATGTGAATATGACATGCCTTCCTATTTTTGGTACACACTACATCTATGTGTTAACCTTGTTCTTACATGAAACTACCTCTCTTCTATATCATACATCAATCACTTACGATGAGTCACCTTTATTCGTTGCATATTGCATATTATTTCTAGCCTGTTGCCATGTATTGCTTCTGATTTGGTCAAATACATTTGTTAGGGCACCCTTTTAACTTGGCAGAGTGATATTGGTTTCATCTTTCATATCGTTTCTAGCTTGCATTGCTTCTAACAAGTTCAAGCACCTTGTGCTTAGTTTACACTTTATACATCATACATGTCAATATGTCATGCCGTCCTGTTTTTCATACATATTCCATCCTCCTATCATGCGGCTGCCTTACATGAAAGTAGTGTTCGTCAGTATCATGCATCAATGAGTTCTGAAGAGCAAATTTTATTCCTTTTTCTTGTGGGTTTGACTTGACAAGGCAAAATCAAGAAAAAGGACAGAAAAGAGTAAGGAAGGCGATGATGGTGGTCCTCTGCAGCAACGTAAACGGAGCATCTGTACCGATTCTCCTTGTACTGATAGTGCATTACAAGGTCCAAGTCTCCGCTCCCCTACTGCACCATCCAAGGTGCTTGCTCTAACTTGGCAGTGTGATATCTGGTTGCATGTTGCATATGGTGTCTAGCTTGTATTGCTCCTAATTAGTGTAAACTGCATCTGCTTAGCTTACACATGATACGTGTGAATATGACACGCTTTCCTGTTTTTGGTACATACTATATCTGTCTATCACACCATGTTCTTACATGAAACTACTCTTCTTGTGTATCCTGCATCAGTCACTTATGATGGAACACCTTTAAGTTGGCAGTGTGATATTGGTTTGCGTCTTGAATATGATTTCTAGCATGTATTGCTTCTAGTTTGATGAACGCCACCTATGACGAGACAGTTTTAACTTGGCAGAGTGATATTGATTGCACCTTTCATATGGTGTCTAGTTTGTAGTGCTTCTAATTTGTTGAAGTGCCTTCTGCTTAGTTACCACATCATAGGTGTGAATATGTCAAGCCGTCCATTTTTTTGTACATATTCCATCCTCGTATCATGACTTTGCCTTTCATCAGAGTAGTGTTCGTCAGTATCATGCATGAATGAGTTCTGAAGAGCGAATTATATTCCTTTTTCTTGTCGGTTTGACCTCACAATGCAAAATTAATAAAGCTGAAGGAAATTGGCAAGGCATTGGATGATGGTGGTCCTTCCGAGCAACTGAAACGGAGGTTCTCTACAGATTCTACTCCGCCATCCTCCCAACAATATTCGCAAGACAACGCAAGGCTAGACAGTCAACGTAGCTGTGTATATGATGAGCACATCTCCCCTACTCCACCATCACAGGTGCTTGCTCTAACTTGGCACTATTATATGTGGTTGCATGTTGCGTATGATGTCTAGCTTGTATTGCTTCTAACTTTGTTGAATTGCATCTACTTACTTTACACATAATGCCTGTGAATATGACACGTGTTCATGTTTCTAGAACATACGTGTACATGATGAGCACATCTCCCCTACTCCACCATCACAGGTGCTTGCTCTAACTTGGAACTGTTATATGTGGTTGCATTTTCCGTATGATGTCTAGTTTGTATTGCTTCTGATTATGTTGAATTGCATCTGCGTAGCTTACAACTTATACCTGCAACGATCGCTTACCCATAAGACACATTTAACTTGGGACTGTGATGTAGGTTGCATCTTGCATTGTCTTTTAGCTTGTACTGCTTCTAATTTCTTGAAATGGCACTTACGACGAGACACTTTTTACCTGATAGAGTGATATTGGTTGCATGTTCATATGGTGCCTAGCTTTCATTTCTTCTAATTTTGTTGAAATGCCTTCCGCTTACTATTTTTTCATACATATTCCATCCTCCTATCGTACGTGTGAATATGAAACGCTGTCTTTTTTTGTATATATTCCATCCTCCTATCCCGCGCTTGCCTTACATCAAAGTAGTGTTCGTCTGTATCATGCATCAACCAGTTATGCAGAGCTAATTTTATTCATCTTCTTGTGGTTTTGACTTCATAAGGCAATATCAGAAAATAGGAAGGAAAAGAGTAAGTTAGGGGATGTTGGTGGTCCTCCGCACCGACGCAAACAGAGACTCTCTAGATTTTCCACTGCTACTGCTAATGAAGTTGAAGTCCCAAGTCTACATGATGAGTTCATCTCCCGTACTCCATCGCAGGTGCTTGCTCTAAGTTGACAGTGTGATAATTGGTTTCATGTTGCATATGTTGTCTAGCCTGTATTTCTTCTATTTTGATTAAATTGCACCTGCTGAGTTCATACGTTATACATGTGCATATGACATGGCGTTCTGTGTCTAGAATACACTGCATCTATCTATCATACCATGTTCTTACATCAAAGTACTGTTGTTGTGTATCCCGCATCAGTCACTCATGATTGGACACTTTTAACATGGCAGTTTGATAGTGGTTGCATCTTGCATTGATTTCTACATTGTACTGCTTCTAATTTTTCGAATTTCCACTTATGACAAGACACTTTTAACTTGGCAGAGTAATATTGGTTGCATCTTTCATATGGTGTCTAGCTTGCATCACTTCTATTTTCTTGAAAATCCTTCTGCTTAGTTTACACATCGTAGCTGTGAATATGTCATGCCGTCATGTTTTCCTTACATATTCCATCCTCATACGGTTGTCTTACATCAAAGTATTGCTTGTCTGTATCATGCATCAATGTGTTCTGAAGAGAGATTTTATTCTTTTGTGTTGTGGGTACGGCTTGACATGGCAAAGTCAAAAAAGAGCAAGGAAAATAGTATAGTAGGGAGTGGTGTTACTCGTCGGGTGAAACGGAAAAGGATCGGCCGTCCAGATTTTGCTGGTGCTTATAGTGCAGTAGAAGGTCCAAGTCCACCGGCTAAATCTACAAACACAGTATCACCTGCTCGACCAGCTGCAGCATCCGCTTCAACTGTACCAGCATCTCAAGAAGTTACTCGTTCGTTTGCTCTGGAACTGGCCAGTTCCCAACCTGCCTTCACACCTAACACTACTTCCGAAGCACTGCTGACACAACAGGACTTGGCAAGATCAGATGAACCTCATGAGCATCAACACCAAGACGGTACCTGACCGAGTCAAGTTGCAGTTGCATGCTCCTTTATATGTGCTCTCACAGTTTGATGTACACTAACACTTTCCATATTCGTTGTTGAACTAGCACCACGACGCAAGCGGAAATAGACATCAGGGATAATGCTTGACAGATTAACAAAATCTAAAGGAGGAAGAATGGAGATCCATTTTGAGGAAGGTTTAAAAAGGCCACGTGATGCTACAGAGTCAGCCAAGTTAGTATCAGAGGCAGCCGTTGCCGTTAGGTGTCATGCACGTATCCTCCCAACATGGATCCAGTACAGGAATGAGAAAGACAATACCCAGTTTAACACCTTCCTTGACCATTTATCCGTAAGTAATGTTATTCATCGCAATTAGTAATATTGTCTTGCTTTGTCCCATACTTTCTAGCTTCCTCCTAATAAGACTCACATTCTTTTTTCAACAGATGAGGTTCAAGTTGGATCTGAAAGATGATGCAACTAAACAAGCATGCACTCATGTTTTTCAGTCTGCTCTGCGACAGTATCGGTACCACCTTAGAAAATCTCACTTTGAAGGCAAGGCTAACAACGAAATCGCCCAAACATCTCCAGTGGAATATATTACAGATGAAGACTGGACAACCCTCGTTAAACACTGGTCCGATCCAAAGTATCAGGTAGCCTATATGTATTTGATCAGACCACATATTGAACTTGTATTTATGTATGTGCCTTATAAGTGTATCTTCTTCTGGGCTAACTGTTTGAAGAACAAGACCAACCGTTCTAAAGTGAAATTCCAACAGACAACAGGATCTCGTAGCTATATTGCACACTGCGAGGTCTTGTAAATAGCTGCTACTTCCTTCTTTTTTCTGTGCCATATTATCGTATCTATATTGACTTGTTTCAAATACAGAGGAAAGCCTGTGCGGACCAAAAAGAACCTGAACCGAATGCAATGCAAATCTTCAAGGATTGCCACACCAGCAAGATGAAGGGCATGAGCACACCAGTTCAAGCCGCTGTTGTAAGTCCTTACTCCTCCTGCCTTTGAACTGATTGGTACTGTGATGTGTTCATTTAACTACTTGGTTTGCAGCCAATGTCAGTTACTCTGTTCACTTTTATACACAGTTGTCTTAACGTATCATTTCACCTTACATGGTTTAAAAGAGATGAAGGATATTCTTTTGGTCTTGATCTATATTCTAGTTGTTATGTTCACGTGCGCACACAATGATAAAATAGCCTGTTTGTTTTATATCTGTTTGCCCATGATATGAATGATGTCATACTATGTTCATCCTACTTTAAACCATGTCTCTTTATCCTTAGATGTCAACGAATGTGAGGAAATAGACAATACAGTAGGCATGCTACATGGAGATATGTTCCGGAAGTGATTTTATTATGTAGTTGGCACTACAGTACATGCTAATGTATTACAGTAGTTCACCAAAATAAGTTATGTATAAACATGTAACCTACTTTGTTTGTTTTTGTCTCATTAGTAACTTATCTGGTACACTAATCTACAAGTTCAAACTTTCAGGAAGCTATGAAAAAATGATTGAACAACCACAACCACCTGAAGGTGACGAGGCTACCACAGGCACAATGTCACCTCTTGCTGCAGTGCGTCAGTATCTCTCCACTAACAGTGCAAAAAGCACCTTCCTGCGTAATTCTGGGTTGGTTGTCAAGGTAACCTCGTCCAAATCGCCTACTGAACAAGATCTTCCTGCTAGACAGAGTGATATATCTGTGCTCCAGACACAAGTCCAATCCCTAATGGACGTCGTTTTGGAAACAAGAATAGTGGTTGACAAATGTCGTCAAGATATGAATGGTTTTGAAACGAGACTATCAGACATTCGCTTCGTTGTTCAAGAGCAATGGCAGAAAAAAGGTGAAGATCGTGCTGCTCCATCAGATTCTACAGCCTGAAACATTAGCACTCAGGTCAAATGATCTGTGCTTCTATACATCTGATGGTGCTTTTATCTGCAAGGACTGTAAACTTTATGCCAATAGGCCTTTTGTTGTGATACAACATTTATTCTGCTGCCAAAGGCTGCAATAATTACGACGCTATTTTTGTATAGTGTAGGTTTATCTTAGTAATGTATTCGGCCGAAAGCTTTGTAGGAGCCCAACATGCCAACATTCGTCGAGCCCATTCCAATTGGGCTAAAAGAGATTGTGGGCCGAAATTTGCATGTAGCCCACTAAAAATATCTGGGCCTAAATCAGCATAAGATTTCATATTTTTCTGGTAGGCCTGTGCCCATAGTGGGCCTTTAATAGGCCTAAACATAATTTGGGCCCTCAGTAACAATAGGCCGTTTACAGGTGTAAATATCTCGAGCCCATAAAAAACATGGGCCTTTAAAAGACCGAAAGTGAGATTGGGCCCATTTACGATGCAGATCTTTCACAGGCCGAATTTCGGACGGGCTATAAATGCGCTGACCTAATACACGGGCCTTTAACAGGCCGAAAGTTCGGTCGGGCTAGATTATCGTCATTTTTATATGGGCCGTTAATGGGCCCGATGTGACATTGGGCCACATATGGCCCATGGATTTCGTCCGACGTTAACAGGCCGAAAATCACAACAGGCCAAAAGTAGCCCAAATCTATGGTGGGCCGCTAACACGCCGAATGTCAGACATGGCCGAATATGACCCAAATCCTTCACGGTCGTTTATGGGCTGAAAGTTTCAATGGCCTGTAAATGGGCCCAAATGAAGCAGGACCTTTAACAGGCCGGAAATACACCGGGCTGTAATTCGGCCCATATACTTAGCGGACTGTTAACGGGCCAGAAGTGATCATGGGCCGCGATGATGACAAGTTTAGGACAGGCCGTTGACGTGCCAATTTGACACTAGCCGTACGGGCCTTAACTGAGAATGTTGGGCCTTTATCTGGGCCGGCCCATTATGGTCCGCAAAATCTCACGGGCCTTTAGCTGGGCCGGCCCATTATGGTCCGCAAAATCTCGCGGGCCTTTAGCTGGGCCGGCCCATTATGGCCCGCAAAATCTCGTGGGCCTTTAGCTGGGCCGGCCCATTATGATATGAAAAATCTCGCGGGCCTTTTGCTGGGCTGACCCATTATGGACCGCAAAATCTTGTGGGCCTTTAGTTGGGCCGGCCCATTTAAACTTTATGGGCCACTTTTGGGCCGGTCCACGTGTCAGCATATCATAGGCGCATCTCGCCCATTGGATGAGTGACACCTGTGCCAACGCGGAGCTGACACATGTTTCCGTCAGCCAATCAGAATTTTACACGTGGAAAATCCCCATTGGTCCTGGCTGTTAACGGGTTATCGGATCCAAAACCGGACCTGATAGCTTAACGGCGTTCCGTTACAGTGGATGCCACGTGTCGGTCACCCTTGATGAAAGCACTTCTGTGACGCGTGATTTATCGTCATGGAAGTGGACACTTCCGTGATGATAATTTTGGTAATGTCATGGAACACTTCTACGACGGCACAGGTATGACTATCTTGATTCTGTCATAAATTTGTCATGGATGTACATGCATGACAAAAAACGCGACCTACTGTGACAAACACGTATCATCACGGAAGTGTCTTTTTTTTGTAGTGCATGCTGCTTCCAGGCCAGATCGGCAAGCGCCTGCATGGCGGCATGCAGATCTTCGTGAAGACCCTACCACCGCGCCACCTCAGCTTCCTGCCTGCCTACATGGCGCCGCATGCATCGCTGGCCAGGGTGCGTGTCAAAGCAAGGAGGAGCAGCGACGGATGGGACGGGCCTCGCTCCCGTCCCCGGTAAAGCTAGGGGACACCTCAGCGGCACATTAAATGCGTCTTGTCCTGTAATATGGGCGATAATCTCGCAGTACTGTATGCCTTTCCACCTCCTGTGTGCCACTGTGGCAGCCCCTTTCGACTATAAAAGGAGGTCCATGGCGTACTGGAGAGGGATTCGCCTCTTTTGAACTACACAGCCACCACAGCTAGTTGGAAAGCTCAAGAACACTCAATACATCCACCAAAGCAAGACTAGGGTTTTACGCATCCTCGCGGCCCGAACCTGGGTAAACGATCCTTGTGCTGACTATTATCCCTGCTCTTCTCACAACCCTGCGCCCCAGCAACCGTAGCATGGATTCTCGTGATCCCATAGGTGTCGTTTCCCACCGACACCAGGTCAAACCTGACGGCTGGGACCCACATGTCAATGACTGTGGCTAATCCTAATATAAATTAAACCTAACTTAGTTTAATTAGTCGGGCGGGGCCCGCATGTCAGTGAGTCAGTGGCTTAACTAAAATTAGTTATTAACTTAACCAAAAGTTAGCAAGGGCCGGGCCCACAAGCCAGTGACCCACTGGGGGTCAAACGGTGGTCAAAACCGGGTCAACTGGGTCAAAACCTGCCGGCGACTCGACGCCGGCGAGGCCAGACGTGGCGGCGGGCTGCGGGGTTGCGTCTCCGGCGACCAAATGGGCGCCGGAGACCATCTGCGAGGAGCTGGTGCAAGCGCGCATCCACTGGTGCCCTCCGTTTCACCGGAGACGGCCTAGATCAATGGGGGCGACCACTTGGGCGGCGATCGGAGTTCGGCGGGAAGGGGAGAAGGGGCTACGGTGCAAGGCAGGGGCCGGGGTTGGTCGCGTTCGTCTCCTGGGGACGCACTGACCATGGTGGCGTGCTCAGTTTCGACCTCCAGTGGACGTGGCCACGGCGGTGAGGAGCTCAAGCGGCGGCGCGATTTGGTCAGCAAGGGGGCGACGGCTACAGGGCGTAACGAGCTCGGGGGAGAGGGGGTTTCGATGCGGAAGCTCACAATGGTTGCAGAGGGCGACGACGCAGGCTCGGAGAAGGCCGGACGGTGACGTACGAGCGGCGGCAATCTCGGACGACCGAGGAGGAAAACGGCAGTGTTGGAGATTCAACAGAGCTTGTGGCGCCGCTTGACTCGGTGGGGAGGACGACGACGTCGTGGCGGATCTCAGGGACAGCTCGGTCAGGCGAGGCGGTCTGTGGCCATGGCAACGGCGAGTGGCGGCGATGGTGGTGTTCGGTCGCGGGAGAGAAAGGGCAGCATAGGAGAGAATGAGCACGGGAGAGAATGGGAGGGTCCGGGGGGTGCGTGGCGCTCGGGGCCGTCTCCAGCAGCGAGCAAGCAGGCAGGAGGTGGCCGCACGGCGGTGCGCGCGCGTCGGGCACGTGCCCGTCCTCCTGGCAAGGAGGAAGACGACAGGAGGAGGTGGCCAGGTGAGCTGGGCCACCAGCTAGGCTGCACAGGACCTGGGCCAGCCAGGTAACTTGTAACACCCCGCATGTAACTTGCCATAATTGTAACTCCGACTCTTGCCATTTCCGGCTATGTGATATGTTTTTCCCTCCGTTGTTGGGTTTTGTCTTTCGTTTTGTATTTTGTCATGTCATGCATTTTCATATCATATCATCATGTGCATTGCATTCGCATACGTGTTCGTCTTGTGCTTCCGAGCATTTTCCCCGTTGTCCGTTTTCCAATCCGGCGCTCCTATCTCCTCCGGTGCACCCCTCTAGTTTTTCTTTCGTGTGCGTGTATCAAACTTTCTCGGAATGGACCGGGGCTTGTCAAGTGGTCTTAATATACCACCCGGAGTCTACCGGTCAAGTTTCGTTCCATTCGGAGGTCGTTTGGTACTCCAACGGTTAACCGGGCCTCCGCAATGTCCATTTGAGTGTCCAGCAAAA
>NC_057808.1:464220535-464229446 GCF_018294505.1 Triticum aestivum
CGCCGCCGGCCTCCTCCACCGGCGCCGCCGCCACCGCCGGCTCCTCTTCTTCCCGCCGGCGGCCCGAGCTCCTCGAGACCCGATCGGATCTGGTAAGGGCGCCCTCCCGTTGACTTCCCTCGCTCGTTTTTTTTCTAAGTCTCAGTATTTTCTCAGCATATGCTCCTGTTCCCGACGCGATAACTTCTTGCATGTAGCTCCGATTCGCGCGTATAATATGTCAAATTGTTCGTCTCGTGATGCTCTTCATTTTGTTCAATTGCACCATTTTCATTAGAGGTCATCTTGATGCCCAAATCTTCGTTGGAAGAGGGCTAGTTGCTGTTAATCTCTGGTTCTTATCAGAACTTGGAGATTTGTCATTTTTGTATCATTTATTCTGTGCATCTTTTGAGCATGAGCTCTACATGTGTTTTGAAGTATGCCATGCCATCTTTCCAGTGGTATAGTACATGTATTTTGTGATCTATGTGGTGACTAGCACAAGCATGCAAAGTAGGTCCCGTAATATTTCTGATTTCAGGGACTTGGTGATTTCTCCAAGTCTTTGTCTGCTGTAATTTTGTTGCCATGTAAACTTGATGCTACAGAGAGATACATACATATTTTGGAGATGTTCAGTAAGCATGTTTTGTAGCTATAGTTTTAATTGATCCATTCCTGCAATTGTTTGCAATTTTAGAGTACTATAGCATAACTCAATATTGCTCTACTTTTGCTATAAAATATTTCTGGCAGATTCTTAACATGACATGCATTTTTGCCAAGCTTATTGTAGTTGATCCAGACATGCTATGTAATTGTTCTTGCCATGGATAGCTTCTTAAACATGCCATCTTGCTGTAGGTATGCTTGGTTTTTCATGCATTTCTCTGTAGTGAGTGCATCAAGCTCACAAAGAGGCCTACATATTAACATTTCTGCCATGCTCTGTTTTTCTGTTAAGTCTGAAACCTGATAACAAAACTTGCTATGTTTACATGCTTGCCATCATTTCTTCTTGTCCTTTTTGGCTTATGGTCAGTAAGGGACTTTTGTCATGTGCATTTAGTAGAACACTACCATGCCTTGTTTTGCTATGTTAAGTTCCTGTAGCATGTTGATTTCGTGCTCTGAACATTGCTACCTGATGCTGATTTCTGCCATGTCCAGTTTTTCACTAAGTCTGTGAACCGGTAATCTTTTGCACTATTGCCATGCTTGTTTGAGCTTGATATGTTGTGAACTAGCAGTAGCTCAGTGTTCATCTTTTGTCAAGAATCTCCTGTAGATTACTGCCATGTGCTTTGTTGCTATGTTGGGGTGCTGTAGCATTGTTACTTGTAGCATTTTAAGTGCTATCTTGCTGTTTATCGCAGATTCGTGTCATTCTTGTTTTGCTTGTCATTTGCAAACCGTGTATCCGATTCCGGTGATCTTTATATCGATTTCGACCGAAATCATCTCATCTTTCCAGTGGCATGCTTGGTTTGCCAAGTTACTGCCATGTTCATCATTTCCCTTCCGGAGCACGCATATGCATCGCTTATCATATCTTGCATATCATACATGTTTTGCATCTTTTTGCTTGTGCATTACTCGTTGTTGATTGTGGTTCCGTTTGTTTGTGTGCTTGTCTTGGGTAGAGCCGGGAGACGAGTTCGTGAACGAGGAACCTGTCGAGTACACTTACGAGGATCAAGCTTTCGACAACTCTGAGAATCTTGCAGGCAAGATGACCACCCCTCGAAATCACTTCTATCTTTGCTATGCTAGTTGTTTCGCTCTATTGCCATGCTCGCTACCTATCTCTTGCTATATCATGTCTCCTATTTCAGCCATGTCAGCCCCTAACCATCCTTTCCTAGCAAACCGTTGTTTGGCTATGTTACCGCTTTTGCTCAGCCCCTCTTATAGCGTTGTTAGTTGCAGGTGAAGTTGAAGTTTGTTCCATGTCGGAACATGGATATGTTGGGATATCACAATATCTCTTGTTTAATTAATGCATCTATATATTTGGTAAAGGGTGGAAGGCTCGGCCTTATGCCTGGTGTTTTGTTCCACTCTTGCCGCCCTAGTTACTGTTATACCGGGATTATGTTCCTTGAGTTTGCGTTCCTTACACGGTCGGGTGATAATGGGACCCCCTTGACAGTTCGCCTTGAATAAAACTCCTCCAGCATGGCCCAACCTTGGTTTTACCAGTTGCTACCTAAGCCTTTTTCCCCCGGGTTTTCGCGAGCCCGAGGGTCATCTTATTTTAACCCCCCCGGGCCAGTGCTCCTTCGAGTGTTGGTCCAAACTGAGCAGACTGCAGGGCCACCTCCTGGAAACTCGAGGTCTGGTTTTACTCGTAGGATGTCTCATCCGGTGTGCCCTGAGAACGAGATATGTGCAGCTCCTATCGGGATTTGTCGGCACATACGGGTGGCTTTGCTGGTCTTGTTTTACCATTGTCGAGATGTCTTGTAAACCGGGATTCCGAGACTGATCGGGTTTTCCGGGAGAAGGTTTACCCTTCATTGACCGTGAGAGCTTATGATGGGCTAAGTTGGGACACCCCTGCAGGGTATTATTTTTCGAAAGCCGTGCCCGCGGTTATGAGGCAGATGGGAATTTGTTAATGTCCGGTTGTAGATAACTTGTCACTTGACCCAATTAAAATACACCAAGTGCGTGTGTAGCCGTGATGGTCTCTTCTCGGCGGAGTCCGGGAAGTGAACACGGTATGTGTTATGTTTGACGTAAGTAGGTGTTCAGGACCTCTTCTGGGTCATTGCCAAATGACGCTCGTTCCATTGCTTCTCTTCTCGCTCTCATTTGCGCAGTTAGTCACCATATATGCTTTTGCCGCTGCAGCTCCACCTCTTTGCACCCTTCTTGTCCTATAAGCTTAAATAGACTTGATCTCGCGGGTGTGAGATTGCTGAGTCCCCGTGACTCACAAATACTTCCAAAACCAGTTGCAGGTGCCGACGATGCCAGTGCAGATGATGGCGTCGATCTCAAGTGGGAGTTCGACGAGGAACGTGGTCGTTACTATGTGTCTTTTCCTGATGATCAGTAGTGGAGCCCAGTTGGGACGATCGGGGATCTAGCATTTGGGGTTGTCTTATTTTCATCTGGATTTTGACCGTAGTCGGTCTATATGTTTGTATTTTGGATGATGTATGATTGATATTTATGTATTGTGTGAAGTGGCGATTGTAAGCCAACTCTTTATCCCATTCTTTTTCATTACATGGGATTGTGTGAAGATGACCCTTCTTGCGACAAAACCACTATGCGGTTATGCCTCTAAGTCGTGCCTCGACACGTGGGAGATATAGCCGCATCGTGGACGTTACAAGTTGGTAATCAGAGCCATCCCCGACTTAGGAGCCCCCTGCTTGATCGAATCGCTGGCGTTGTTGAGTCTAGAATAAAAATGTTTTGAGTCTTAGGATTATATATATCGGAGAGTAGGATTCTTGTTACTCCTCAGTCCCTTCGTCGCTTTGGTGAGGTCTCCTGACGTAGAAGTTTTGACTATTCTCTCCTCAAATTTCACTAAATTTTTTTTTTAAGGATCACGCGGGTATCTTGGAATCGTTCCGATCGATTTGTGACGAGAACATTGTTCTTGGTGCCTCCTGTCATTTAGGGGTTGTGGCAGTGTCCCGGGGAGTTGAGCTCCGAGGTGTTGTCGTCACAATTTTATCGTTGCAGTTCTGGAATACCTGAGTTTCGCCGACATCGAAATCTCTTTTATGCAGTTGTTGGTGAGATCACCTCGACGCCACCCAGTACTGGGGCGGGAGTTCGGGAGTATTGCCATAACTTGTATAACGGATGTTTTTCGAAGGTTGAGGTAAACGATTTCCGAAGGTTTCTTGGTTATGTGTTGACGGATGGATACAGCTGGATCTAGGGATTGTTAGTTTGGGTGATATATAATTGTGTCCCCTGTATCCCCTACACCAGATTGCATAACCAGAAAGTTTCGGGAGTTTATAAGTGGGAATTCTAGTAGCCTTAGGAATTCTTTCCGACAGACGCATGATATGAGATTGGGGTTCGACGTCTAGTGGTCCGCCTGTATACGGTTGATTTTACAGTGGTCTCGTTGTGTCTTAAAGAGTCCATGGCTTTGCCGACTCGGGGACGCTTCGTATGTCATGTGCACAGCCTTGTACATGATGGTGCTGTACGATTGAGCCCGTGTGGGCCCCACCACGAAAACTTCGGACGAAATTTCTATCATATGTTTGTTCTGGCTTATTCTGCAAGCCAATACTTGGTTTTATTTTGTTTTGTGGTATTCGAGTCCCTTCGAATTCATATGTTCATTCCATATCTTTTCAAGTGGCTTCTCAACTTATGGAAGTGTGATGATTTACTACGGAAGTCATTCGTTCATCTTCGTTCGAATGTTTATTGTGAAGACTATATGTTGAAATTTCTATCCGTTGATTCTACTTATCTTTGTCTATCAAGATGCTAACGGATGTCACCCTCTTCAGGATGGCTCCGCCAACGCGTCAGAATCCGGATCGAAATGAAGGGAGTCAAGCGATCCCTCCGCCACCACCTCCACCTCCGGAGGCATGGCAATCAATCATGGCAGCCACCAACGCCAATGCTCAGATGATTCTGCAACTCTTGCAAGAACGTACTCAAGGGCAAGGCAATCAAGGCAATCAAGGTCAAGGCAACAATCAGTTCCACTTTGCCACTCTCAACCAGTTTCTCGCAAATCAGCCCAAGTCTTTCAGCTACTGTGCCGAGGCCACGGATGCCGATGATTGGCTCGTGGACATCAACAAGCATTTTGAATGTAGCAATGTCAGGCCTGAGGACTTTGTCAAGTTCGCTTCTTTCCAGCTCAAGGACCAAGCTGCTGATTGGTTTCAGCAATATAAAGATTCCAGAGGAGGTCGTGTGATTACTTGGACTGACTTCTGTCGGGACTTCAAAGCGCACCACATTCCACAAAGTGTTGTTGAGAGCAAGCGTGAGGAGTTCCGCAATCTCAAGCAAGGAAACATGTCTGTGTATCAATATAACACTCAGTTTCAGAAACTTGCTCGCTTCGCTAAGCAAGACGTTCCTGATGAGAAGAGTATGATCTATCACTTCAGAGGTGGCCTTAAAGAGGATCTGCAGTTAGCTCTCGTTCTTGTTGAGCCTACTCAGTTTGATCAATTCTACAATATGGCACTGAAGCAAGAGGCTGCTCAGCTCAAGTGTGAGGCTTCTAAGAAGAGAGTCAGGGACGCAGTTCAGTCTTCTTCTTCCTCACTTGTGTCAGCTAAGCAACAGAAGTTCTGGTTGCCTCCTCCTCCGTTTCGTCAGTCTTACCAGCAGAAGAACAAAGGTGGCCATAGTTCTTCCAACTCTTCCAACTCTGGCTATCAGAACAAGTCTCAGAATCAAGCTCCCAAGTCCAATGCTCCTTATCACCGTCCACTCTCAGAGGTGACTTGCAACAAATGTCAGCAGAAAGGTCACTATGCTAACAAGTGCTTCAACCAGAGGCGTCTTCCTCCTCCTCCTCCTGTCAGATCTTCCAGCAATGCAGTGGTCAAGCATAACCCAAAGTTTGCCAAGGTGAACATGATGAATGCAGCTCAAGCGGAGGAATCTACTGATGTGATAATGGGTAATCTCTCAGTTAATGATATTCCTGCAAAAGTTCTTTTTGATACTGGTGCATCGCATTCTTTCTTGTCATACCCATTTGCATCGAAGCACAATGTTGACACAGAGATTTTATCCAAAGTTATGCAAGTTGTTTCTCCGGGAAAGCTTTTGTCGTCTAGTTTGGTTGCTCCCGATGTTTCCATCAAGATGGGCGACTATAAATTTCAGTCTTCTCCAATTGTCCTTGGTGACTCGGATATTGATCTTATTCTCGGGATGGACTGGCTTTCTAAGCACAAAGCTCAACTTGATTGTGCTGCCAGGGAAATTCAATTGACACACTCGTCTGAGGATGTGATTATTTTTGCCGCTCGTAATGAAACCATTCGGTTTTTCTCTCTCAATGAGAAGGGCGAATTGGATGCCATCTCTCAAATTCCAGTAGTTTGCGAGTATCAAGATGTCTTTCCAGAAGAGCTTCCGGGTATGCCTCCGCACCGGCCAGTTGAGTTCGTTATCGAACTAGAGCCTGGTACTGTACCCGTTTGCAAGCGTCCATACAAGCTTGGACCAAACGAGCTGAAGGAATTGAAGAAGCAGCTCGATGAACAAGAACGTCTGGGTTTGATCAGACCGAGTTCTTCTCCATGGGGTTGTGGTGTTCTTTTTGTCAAGAAGAAGGATGGCACGGACCGACTTTGTGTCGACTACCGTCCATTGAATAAGAAGACAATCAAGAACAAGTATCCACTTCCCAACATCAATGAGCTATTTGAACAACTCAAGGGCGCTAAAGTATTCTCGAAGCTTGACCTTCGTATGGGTTATCATCAGATTCGCATTCGTGAAGAAGATATTCCCAAGACAGCATTCAGAACAAGCTTTGGTTCTTATGAATATACTGTCGTGTCTTTCGGCCTTGTCAATGCTCCTCCGGTGTTCTCTCGGATGATGAATTTCATCTTCAACCCCTACACCAATGAATTCGTTCTGGTGTATCTCGATGATATCTTGGTCTTCTCCAAGAATAAGCAGGATCATGCCAAACATTTGCGATTGGTGCTCGACAAGCTCAGAGAGTATCAATTCTATGCGAAGTTCTCCAAATGTGAGTTTTGGCTCGATGAAGTTCTTTTCCTTGGTCACATCATCTCTGCTAAAGGCATCGCTGTTAACCCCGAGAAGGTGTCCGCAGTTCTGGATTGGGAACCTCCTCAAAATGTCAAGCAGCTCCGCAGTTTCCTGGGTCTTGCAAGTTATTGCCGAAGATTCGTTGAGAATTTTTCCAAGATTGCAAAGCCTCTTTCCAATCTCCTTCAGAAGCATGTGAAATATGTCTGGTCTCCTGAGTGTGAAGTTGCTTTCAACACTCTCAAACAGAAACTAGTCACAGCTCCTGTCTTGACTCCTCCTGATGAATCCAAGCCGTATGAAGTTTTCTGTGATGCTTCTCTCCAAGGTCTCGGTGCTGTGTTAATGCAAGAGAAGAAAGTTGTGGCTTATACCTCTCGGCAGTTGAAGCCCAACGAGAAGAACTACCCCACTCACGATCTTGAGTTGGCGGCAGTTGTCCATGCATTGATTACGTGGAGACATCTCTTGTTGGGAAGACAAGTGGACATTTTCACTGATCACAGGAGTCTCAAGTATATCTTCACTCAGCCCAATCTCAATCTCAGGCAAACTCGATGGGTCGAAATGATTCAAGAGTACAATCCGAGTATTGAATATACTCCAGGCAAGGCTAATGTCATTGCAGATGCTTTAAGCAGGAAAGCTTATTGCAACAGCTTAATTCTCAAGCCTTTCCAACCGGATCTTTGTGAAGCTTTCAGCAAGCTGAATCTCCAAGTTGTTCCTCAAGGCTTTCTTGCCAACCTCATAGTATCTCCTATTTTGGAAGATCAAATTCGTGAGGCACAACTCCTTGATGCCATGGTGAAGAAGGTGAAACGTGGTATCGACAAGGGTCTTTCCAAATACAAGTGCTATCGCATTGATGACAGAGACACTTTGTTCTTCGAGGACCGGATTGTGGTTCCGAAAGGTGATCTAAGGAAAGCCATAATGAACAAGGCGCACAATTCTCTCCTTTCCATTCATCCTGGAAGTACGAAGATGTATCATGACCTCAAGCAGTCGTATTGGTGGACTCGAATGAAGCGACAAATTGCTCAATTCGTGAATGAATGTGATGTCTGCCGAAGAGTGAAAGCAGAACACCAACGACCAGCTGGTCTCCTCCAACCTCTCGCTATCCCAGAATGGAAGTTTGATCATATCGAAATGTACTTCGTGACTGGATTTCCCAAGTCCAAGCGCGGAAATGATGCTATCTTCGTTGTCATTGACAAGCTCTCTAAAGTGGCTCATTTCCTTCCTATCAAAGAATCCATCACAGCAGCTCAGCTGGCAGAGCTCTACACCTCCAGAATTGTCTCCTTGCACGGCATTCCACAATTGATTTCTTCGGATCGTGGAAGCATCTTCACCTCTAAGTTCTGGGATTCCTTCCAGAAGGCCATGGGCACTAATATTCGCTTCAGCACAGCTTTTCACCCTCAAACTAGTGGCCAAGTCGAGCGAGTCAATCAAATTCTTGAAGATATGCTCAGGGCTTGTGTCATTTCTTTTGGCATGAAATGGGAAGATTGTCTTCCATATGCTGAATTCTCCTACAACAACAGCTTCCAAGCGAGTTCGGGCAAAGCCCCATTCGAGATTCTCTATGGCAGAAAGTGCCGTACTCCTCTCAATTGGTCAGAAACTGGTGAACGCCAACTTCTTGGCAATGACTTAATCACTGAAGCTGAAGAGATGTGTAAAGTCATCCGTGATAATCTCAAAGCCGCGCAATCGCGCCAGAAGAGTTACTATGATAGTAAGCATCGCGATTTGGCTTTCGAGATCGGAGACCATGTCTACCTCCGCGTCTCTCCAATGAAAGGCACTCGTCGTTTCGGTATCAAAGGGAAGCTTGCCCCTAGATACGTGGGTCCTTTCAAGATCATTGGCAAAAGAGGCGACCTAGCCTATCAACTTGAGCTTCCTTCCAACTTTGCGAACGTGCACGATGTGTTCCACGTGTCACAGCTCCGCAAGTGCTTCAAGGCGCCTGAGCGCACTATCAACTTCGAAGAGATTGACCTTCAAGAAGATTTGTCTTATCATGAGCACCCCGTTGCTATTCTTGAAGAAACTGAGCGCAAGACTCGCAACAAGTCTATCAAATTCCTGAAAGTGAAGTGGTCGCACCATTCCGACCGGGAAGCCACCTGGGAACGCGAAGACCATCTCCGTTCCGAATATC
>NC_057808.1:464555339-464570428 GCF_018294505.1 Triticum aestivum
GCAGTCCAGTACTTGCCTAAGTTTGGAAAATCCCACAGAGTGAATAGCAATCCTCTCACTCGGGGGGCTTAGCTGCAGTCCAGTACTCGCCTAAGTTTAAAAAATCCTACCGAGTGGTGATCAAGCCTCTCACTCGGGGGCTTAGCTGCAGTCCAGTACTCGCCTAAGTTCGGAAAATCCCCACCGAGTGCAGAGCAATCCTCTCACTTGGGGGCTTAGCTTTAGTCCAGTACTCACCTAAGTTTAAAACACATTCCGATCCGCAAGGACGACAAGGTGCAGGTCAACTGCGACCTTCTCCTCAGAGCTGCGCCATAAGTACAATGTGTGCTCCATCCCGATCCGTAAGGACGACGAGATGCATGTCGACTGCGACCTTCTCCTCAGAGCTGCGCCATAAATACAATGTGCGCTCCATCCCGATCCGCAAGGATGACGAGGTGCAGGTCGACTGCTACCTACTCCTCAGAGCTACATCACAAGTACAAAGACTATTCCGAGTGAAGAACAAGTTCCACTCGAAGACAAACACAAGCATATTCAGAGATAAACCAAGTTCAGATAAATCTTAAGGTTCCAGACCACGGATTAAAGTACTCGGGCATCAGGCCCAAAGGAGTTTTAGCGATTACAAAATCACTCGGCATTCCGAGACAAATTTAAGGCGAGGCATAAAGTTTGTTCACTCCGCAGGAGGAGGGCTGGCAGGCTCGACGAACTCGTCCAGGTCAATTCCCTCAGGAATCCGAGTGGCAGCAACAATGAAGGTTTCCATGAAGGATTGGAAGTCATGCCTTTTGGTATTGGCAACCTTGATCGCCGCCAACTTCTCTTCTCGGGCTTCCTTGCAGTGGACACGAACCAGCAACAGAGCCACGTCAGCACTGCATCGAGCAGAGGACTTCTTCCATTCCTGCACTTGACCAGGGACCTCATTGAGTCGAGTCATCAGAGACTCGAGGTCATTTTGGAGCATCGCCCCTGGCCAGAGTGCTGTGTCGATTTGCGACACCGCAACTTTCAGTCGAGCAAGGTAGTCGACAACACCAGCAACACAGGATTCCAATCGGAGCACGTTCATGGCAGCTTCGTCCTTAACAGGAGAGAGGATGGGATCCAAGCTTGTCCCAATTCGCCCGGTCTCTTCCTCAAAGTTCTGGCAAAATTCTGCACACGCAATACAACGATGAGTCAATGGTTATATATCGAGTCGACAGCAACAAGTCAGTCGGACAAAGGAAAGCACCTTCAAGCATGACAAACAACTTCTTGGCAAGTCCTCCCAGATAATTCTCCAAGTCATCTCTCTTGCGGGCGATGTCTTCCACCTTATCGGTCAGAGCCCTCTTGTCCTTCTTCAGACGAGTCGCCTCCTTGTTGGGTTCATCCAGGGCAGTCTTCAGCTTGGCGTTCTCTTCCTCCAGTTTGCCGACTGAAGCCAGCTTCTGATCGGCAAGTGCAGTTTTCTCTTCGGCTGCTTTCTGCGCGGCTGCAAGGTCCAGATCCTTCTGCGCCAGAGCTTGGTTCATTGTTTCTGAAAGAAATAACGCTCGGTTCAGAAAAAGCAAATAACACCCGGTTCAGGAACAAGTCAGTCGACAAGTTTTTCGTACCAACGGCTTCATCCTTGGCCTTCTTCAAGTTTGTCTTGGCTAGCTCCAGATCGAGATTGAGCTGAATCTGCTTCTGCTCCAGGTCAGCAAAACGAGCTCCAAGTTCGCAGGATTTCTGTAATCAAAGGACGGTCAGTCGACAGATGAAAAGGTTGGCTACTTCAGAGAAATAGAGTGATAAATTCAACAAGTTCTAAGACTACTGCTGAATCAAACATCCAACAGTAGTCTCGAGGACTACACCCAGTGGGTGCACTTAGCATGCCCCCACTGGTCCAGTTTCCACTCGACATGGCCTGTCTAGACCGAGTGTAAAAAAAAAGTTGTTCTCAGACCACAGTCGATTGCCCACAGTCAACTACGGTCTCGGGGACTACACCCAGTGGGTGCACTCAGCGTGCCCCCACTAAGTTCAAGTTCCACTCGACATGACCCGTTCAGACCGAGTGAGAAAATTCTGATTCCCAGACCATAGCCAACTGCCCGCAGTCAACTATGGTCTCGGGGACTACACCCAGTGGGTGCACTCAGCGTGCCCCCACTGGTTCAAAGACTCAATCGACACAACCTAGTCGATCTAAGAAGCAAAGCTATTCAGCAGTAAGTTAAAACACCCAGTGGGTGTACAAATGCAAAACACAGACTGATGGAAAGATCCCTCAAGGAAAGTTTTCAGGTAGCATATCCTAATAGAACAAGCGACAAGCTAAAGGGTCAGTCGGTGATCAACCAACCTGGACGTTGCTCTGGAGAGCTGAGCTGGCGTCGTAAGCAGCTTGGCTGGCCTCCCGGACCACCTTCATCTGCTCCATCATGATGCCCGCCTGGCGTATAGCCTCCTTGGCAGCACCCACTTGGTCCTCTGGGACGTGATGTGCAGTGAAGAGTGAATATGGATCGGCTGGAGTCTGCGCAGTCAACGCTGAAGGTTGGGTGCTCGACAATGGTATGGCGAAAGTCATAGAAGTCCGATTGGCATCGCCGGTCTCCTCGATTACCGGTTCCGTCACCGACGTCGACTGAGGCGCCTTGCCAGTTGGTGTCTTCCTGCTTCTCCTTCCCATAGGCCTCAGCGGCACATCCTCGTCGTCATCTGGAAGATCAATGACATTGGGAGGAGCTGCAAAAGAAACAATCGCCAGAATTCAGTCGACCAGTAAAATGGTTGAGAAAGTAAAGACAAGATTGCAAAAATCATACCTGGGTTGGAAGTGACCGCGTCTCCCATTTCCTCGTCACCGTCTCTGTAAGCAGAAGTCCCAGAGGTAGCAGCACTACTAGTTTCAAGATTCACTCGGTTAAATCAAGAAGAGAGTCGACAGCACAGGTCCTTGAGCAAAAAATGAAGGCAAGACACTTACGCAGAAGCGACGGGAACGTCGATCTTGATCTTGGGCAGGGTCTTCCAAGACTTCGATGCCGCAACTTTGGGCTGCTTTGAAGCCTTTTCACTCGGCACTGGGGAAGAAGTCCGAGTGCGCTTGGAAGACTGTCCAGTCGGCGGAGCTACTTTGCCACGGACACTTGCTGGGTCGTGCTTATTCTTGGAACGCCTTTCGTTGTGAGGTGGTGACTCGACCTCTTTGCCACTGCTCGAGTCCTCGCTTTCCTCCTCCTCTTCTCCTCTATCAGACTGATAATCCATGCTTTCGCCTCCGCTTTCTTCTCCTTCCTGGTACTACTCTTGCTCCCCGTTTGGCATTGAGTATGTATCCGTATAGATTTGCGGAACAAAAGAGGTGAACAAAGGATGGCCGACTCAGTAAACAATTGCAAGTCAGAATGAAAAACACTCGGAAATAAAGAATGGACCTTGTCTGGTTGGTTGTTGGCGTCGAATGGAAGAACTCTTTGGGACCCCCTGGGGTTGTCCTTGTTTCCTGTGATGCCTTGCACCCACTGCGCCACCGTCTTCTCATCTACGTCCTCCGGGTGGATCCGAGTGGAATCTTCAATCCCCGAGTACATCCACATTGAGTGATCACGAGCCTGGAGAGGCTGGATACGTCGACTGAGAAATACCTCGAGCAAATCCATTCCAGTCACACCCTCATGAATCCGCTGGACTACTCGCTCCATCAACATGGTCACCTCCACCTTCTCTACTGGAGTCACTTTCGAGGTGGTGGGTTTCTGGACTCGCGCCAAAGAAAAGGGAGGGAGACCAGTCGAGTGGCCAGGAGTCGACTTGTCTTTGCAATAAAACCAAGTCGACTGCCACCCTCTAACCGAGTCAGGGAGAGTCATCGCAGGAAAAGCGCTCTTACCCCGCATCTGGATGCCTAAGCCCCCACACATCTGGATTACCTGGGTTTTCTCGTCACTCGGGCTAGCTTTTTTCACAGTCTGCGAGCGACATGTGAAGATGTGCTTGAACAAACCCCAGTGCGGTCGGCAGCCCAGAAAATTCTCACACACTGAGACAAAGGCAGCAAGGTACGTGATAGTATTGGGAGAGAAATGGTGGAGTTGAGCTCCGAAGAAGTTCAGAAAGGCACGGAAAAAGGGATGTGGGGGCAAGGAAAAACCGCGGTCGACGTGGGTGGCAAGCAAGACGCATTCGCCCTCCTCGGGCTGTGGCTCAGTTTTGTCCCCCGGGAGCCTCCAGGAACCATGCTCGATCAGCCCACTCTTGGCCAGATCCCGCAGATCATCCAGCTCGATGGTGGACTGGATCCAGTCGCCCTGAACCCAGCCGCGCGGCAAGCCAGATCTCGACGACGACCCGCTCCTACTGGTCTTCTTCCCCTTCCCCTTCGTCGCTCCCTTCTTCGCGTGTTCCAGCGCCGCCGTCTTGTCCTTTGCCATCGAAACAAGAGGAGCACGGGCGGGAGGTGGTGGCGGGAATGGAAGCGGCAGCGGTGGAGAAGCAGAGGAGGAAGAAAGGGGAATTGGGGCGCACTGTGCAGAATTCCCCAATCAATGCCTTATATGGAATCGTTTCCGAGTGACTGACCACTGGGCCCAGGCGATCCTGTCAAATCCCACAACTGGCGCTCGCTCAGTACGTGGCGAAAAAGGTGGCGCAGATATCGAGGCGTCCCTGCCTAATCCGTCCCAATTACTGCGGCCACCTCTGTCCCACGCGCTTCCCAAAATTTTGAATCCTGCAAGATCCGGGAGCAGCAGAGCAGTCTGTCAGACCGAAGATTTTTTCCATATAAACACCCTAAGCTTAGCAGCAAAGTTCACTCGACAAACTAAGAATGGATCAAGGCGACTGAAAAAAGAAGTTGAAGTCGTCACGTTGATTCATTGATCTCAACAAAACGCTTCCGAAGCGCAAGAACTGAGTCGGAATTGTTTTTCAACTCCTTCTCCACTCGAACCCTGAACCATTCGGGGGCTAATGACGATGATATGTACCTAGGGTAGGGTCATAGGCCTGACCTAGATACCCTCCCCAAGGACACCACTCTAAAGCCAGAAGCATTTAAGGGATATCATTATCCACTCGACCAGAAGCATTCCACTCGACAGATTCAATGTCACTCGACCATGACAATAGTCACTCGACGACTAGAAGATCGAAGGGCGCTCTATACAGCAACGGTCGGACGTTTATTCTGTAGACTTAATGGTCATTTATGTACCTTTATTACTTGCGTTACCAGAAACGCCCCATCTTTATGTACCTTAAACCCTGTGTAACCGAGGGCGGGAGCGGTCTGTAGAACTCTATATAAGCCACCCCCTCCTCAGGGACAAGGGTTCGCACCCCCTGTAACTCCACACACACACACACATATAATCCAGTCGACCGCCTCCGGGCACCGAGACGTAGGGCTATTACTTCCACCGTGAAGGGCCTGAACTCGTAAACCTTGTGTATACAACTTCACCATAGCTGGGATCTTGCCTCTTCATACCTACCCCCATTCTACTGTCAGTCTTAGAACCACGACATCCCCCGCTAAGGATAGGTTTCTAATGAGTTTAGGATGTCGCCTAAAGGCGAGTGCCGGAAGATGTCCGCGGCGCTGAATTTGACGATCGATGACTGATCAAGCTCGATGCATGCGGACGCACATTATTCGGAACTTATAGCCGGAAACGACTCCGAGGTTCCGGTGACATAGATATCACCCGAGGTTAGGTCTGTGTGTGGCTCCAACACTGCGGAGTCTGCGGCTTCCATGGCGGGGTTCAGCTTCCCGTCCTCGGATGGCACGATCTGCTCCGGATCTAAGGCGAGAGCGGTTACAGGTGCAATTTCCTGGGTATGGTCCGATGACAGATTTAAGCCATGTTCATCACGGTGACAGGGAGCGGCTGCCGTGGTCTCGAATCCGTCGAAGATCAAGTCTCCACAGATGTCCGCGACGTAGTTCAAGCTCCAAAATCTGACCTGATGGCCAGGGGCGTAGCTGTCGATTTGCTCCAGATGGCCAAGCGAGTTGGCCCGCAGTGAGAAGGCGCCGAATACGAAGATCTGTCCGGGGAGGAAGGTTTCCCCTTGGACAGCATTGTTGTAGATGATCGAAGGAGCCATCAAACCTTTTGACGACGGCACAGTGGAACTCTCAATGAAAGCACCAATGTCGGTGTCAAAACCGGCGGATCTCGGGTAGGGGGTCCCGAACTGTGCGTCTAAGGTCGATGGTAATAGGAGATAGGGGACACGATGTTTACCCAAGTTCGGGCCCTCTCTATGGAGGTAATACCCTACTTCCTGCTTGATTGATGTTGATGAATATGAGTGTTACAAGAGTTGATCTACCACGAGATCGTAATGGTAAAACCCTAGAAGTCTAGCCTGTATGACTACGATTATGAGTATTCGGCCCTATGGGCCCAGCCCTCCAGTTTATATAGACATCGGAGGGATCTAGGGTTACAGAAAGTCGGTTACAGAGAAAGGAATCTTCATATTTGGTTGCCAAGCTTGCCTTCCACGCCAAGGAGAGTCCCATCCGGACATGGGTAGAGTCTTCGGTCTTCGTATCTTCACAGCCCATCAGTCCGGCCCATAGCTAATAGGCAGGACGCCCGAGGACCCCTTAATCCAGGACTCCCTCACAAACCTCTGCTACTCTTGAACTCAGAGTCCGAACAGGGACATGGAAATTTGGATAGTCCCAAGGAGGAAGATGGAGATGGCAACAACGAGATGGGCAAGGATTATGAGTGAACCCCGAAAAAGAAGAGACCGACACCAGACAATTCGGCAGGGTCTGCTAGTCAACCCTGCCCATCCCAATGAATGCAATGAGTTGGAACTATCGAGGTCTTGGGAACCTATCGACAGTCCGAGAGCTTCGCAAGATCGTGAAGCAAGAAGGGCCCTCCCTACTCTTTGTGATGGAAACAAAGATCAGGGGAAAGAGAGTGGAAAGTTTGCAAAATCTTCTAAGTTTTGCAGGTTGTTTTGCTGTGGATAGTAATGGATTAAGTGGTGGCGTTGGCTTATTCTGGACAAATAATGTCGATGTAGAATTGAAGAATTACAACCAAGCGCATATTGATGTGAGAGTCAGGAAGAAGGATGGTGATCTACCCCCCTGGCGTTTCACTGGTTTTGACGGAGAACCCATAACTAAAAATAGACACATAGTTGGGATTTCTGGCATACACTGCATGCAGTCCAGCATGAGAGTTGGCTCTGCATGGGTGACTTCAATGAGACAATGTTCGCAGATGTGCACTTCAGTTCACATGCTAGGCCGGAGTGGCAAATGCGTGCCTTTCGTGCAATTATTGATTATTGCTCCTTTCAAGATCTTGGATGGAGAGGGGTTCCATACACATGGGATAAGCGGCAACAAGGGCAAGCAAATGTTAAGGCCGGGCTTGACAGAGCCCTTGCAAATGCAGGCTTTCTCAGCATGTTTGCTTATTCCAGTGTGAAACACATTAGTTCGACATAGTCGGATCATTTGCTATGTACTAGCGGAACTACGAACAGAGCAACCGAGTGCTTGGCCCCGGGGCCAACGATCCTTCCGCTATGAAAATGTTTGGCAGTCTCATTGTGACTACGATGATTTGATTAAGAAAACTTGGCAATCAGGGGCTGGCCATGAAGGACTTGAGGGTGTACTCAAAGCTCTCTCTTCAGTTCAAGATACACTTGGCTCATGGGGGGACCGTGAGTTCGGAAATATTTCCAAAAGAGTGAAAAAATTGCAGAAGCATTTGGTACAGCTGCCTGCGTCCTCGATCAGCCGAGGACCATGCGATGAAGAGCGTGCAGTGGCAGCTCAGCTCAGGGAAACTTTGCGCCAAGAGGAGATTTGGCTCAAACAGCGATCAAGAGTGTTGTGGCTTCATAAAGGAGATTGCAATACTAAATACTTCCAAGCTCAGGCTGCTCAACGGATGAGGACCAACCGTATTTCCTTGCTGGAACGGTCTATGGGTCGACTTGCAGCGAACCCGCCGAGATATAAACATAAATTATGGGTTTTTATCAAAATTTGTATACTTCGCAGGGGTATAATGATATGTTAGAATTGTTAGCCTATGTTCCACAAAGAGTCACCGATGCTATGAATGAGAATCTTCTCAATGATTACACTGTGGAGGAGGTGAAAATTGTGTTATTCCAGATGGCTCCTTCAAAGGCGCCAGGTGTAGATGGTTTTACAGCTGGGTTCTTTCAGCGACATTGGGAAGTTCTCGGAGCAGATATCTCCCGAGCTGTCCTAGATTTTCTCAATGGGGGCGAGCTACCTAGTGGTATTAACGACACATCTATTACACTCATCCCAAAGGTGCGTAACCCCCAGAAGATATCTCAATACCGACCAATATCTCTTTGTCCAGTTCTATACGAGATTGCTGTGAAGGTAATCACAAACAGGCTACGAGGCATTATGGACGAGATTATAGGTGCGGAACAGAGCGCATTTGTACCTGGACGTTTAATAATGGATAATGTTTTGGTGGCATACGAGAGTGTGCATACTATGAAGAAGAAGAAAAAAAATATAAGAATGCTTTTTGTGCAGTAAAGCTCGATATGTTAAAGGCCTACGACCGAGTTGAGTGGCACTATCTGGAGGCCATGTTAACTAGATTGGGTTTCTGTGACATTTTTGTGCGGCTAATTATGAAGTGCGTCACTTCAGTACGGTTTATAGTCAAGGTCAATGGATCCCTCCTTCCATTCTTTACACCAACGAGGGGACTGCGCCAAGGTGATCGTGCATCCCCCTTCCTCTTTCTCATTTGTGAGGAAGGTTTCACATCACTGATGAATTATTATGGTGGAACCCATGTTGACAGAGGCATTCGGGTGAGTTTCTAGTCACCATGGATTAATCATTTGCTATTTGCTGATGATAGTTTGATCTTTATGATAGCAGAGGAGCAAAGCACATATAGATTAAATGATGTTCTCAGGATTTATGCTTCTTGTTCTGGGCAAGCGGTGAACCGGGAGAAGAGTTCTATTTATTTCAGTCCTAATGCATCACAGCCACTCAGGACAGAAATCAAGCAAATTCTGGGAATTTTCGTTGAAGCTTTACTGAGCGATATCTTGGCCTTCCTACTGCAGTAGAACGGATCACAAGCGGCACTTTTAACCATATTGGTGAGAGAAGCCGAGGTAATATGCAAGGATGGTCGGAGAAAGCTATGGCATGTGCAGCACGGGAAGTCCTTTTAAAATCAATTATACAAGCCATACCAACTTTCAGTATGAGCTGTTTCCTCTTGACAAAAAAGATCTGCAAGCAATTGACGTCAAGTATGGCCATGTTTTGGTGGAGCAGCTCCATCGACAAGTGATATTTACATTGGTTGTCGTGGGAGAAGTTGACAGCACCGAAGATGGAAGGCGGCATGGGGTTTCGGGACTTCAAACAATTTAATCTAGCCTTGTTAGGGAAGCAAGGGTGGAGGCTCATCACACATCCTGATTCCTTGTGGTCAAGAGTTTTGAAAGGGAAGTACTTTCCCAATTCTGACTTCATGGAGGCTCACGCTCCTAAATCTGCATCGGCCACATGGAACGCAATTATTGTAGGACGTGCAGCATTAGAGGCTGGGCTGATCAAGCGAGTGGTGAGTGGTGAATCTATTTCCATCTGGAATGATAGATGGATTCCCAACACAGCGACTATGAAACCCATGGGACGCATTGGGCATGCTCAGTTAGAAAAAGTTTCAGATTTGATTGTCCAAGAGCAACGCACATGGGATGTAGAAGTGGTTCACAACAATTTTCTTGCTCCGGATGCAGAGGCCATTCTCAACATACCACTAAGGGTTTCAGGAGGAGAGGATTTTTATGCTTGGGATCTCGAACGATCGGGTGTTTGTTCCGTGAAAACAGATTACCGTGCTCTAATGACTCGTAAAGGGCAACTAGCCCCAGAGGAAGGGACGTTAGCGGGGCCATCATTGTTGGATAAGCACTAGTGGAGTGCCTTGTGGAAAATCAAGGTTATACCCAGAGTTCGTGTATTCTGGTGGCGTGTACTTCGGGGAATTCTCCCTGACTATGCCACACTTCAGCACCGCCATATTCGAACTATGGCGCGTTGCGATCTATGCCACGCTATGATGGAGGACCTACAACATGTGCTTATGTTCTTTTCACATGCAAATCAATATTGGAGGGCGGCAAGAGAGATTCTGGAAATCAAATTGCCAAACCTACATCCATCAACCTGGACAAAAGACATTGTACTGTATGGCATGATTCCGGATCAAGACCATGGTGTAGGATCAAAAGTATGTCTAGGGGGGTGATTAGACTACTTGACCAAATAAAAATCTAGCCTTTTCCCAATTTTAAGTCTTGGCAGATTTTAGCAACTTAGCACAAGTCAAGCAATCAACCTACACATGCAAGTCTAAGAGTATAGCAGCGGAATGTAAAACATTTGCATATGAAGGTAAAGGGAGGAGTTTGGATGGAGCAAACGCAATGTAGACATGGAGATTTTTGGCGTGGTTCTGATAGGTGGTGCTATCGTACATCCACATTGATGGAGACTTCAACCCACGAAGGGTAATGGTTGCGCGAGTCCACAGAGGGCTCCACCCACGAAGGGTCCACGAAGAAGCAACCTTGTCTATCCCACCATGGCCATCGCCCACGAAGGACTTGCCTCACTAGGGTAGATCTTCATGAAGTAGGCGATCTCCTTACCCATACAAACTCCTTGGTTCAACTCCACAATCTTGACGGAGGCTCCCAAGTGACACCTAACTAATCTAGGAGACACCACTCTCCAAAAGGTAATAGATGGTGTGTTGATGATGAACTCCTTGCTCTTGTGCTTCAAATGATAGTCTCCCCAACACTCAACTCTCTCACACGGATTTGGATTTGGTGGAAAGATGATTTCAATGGAAAGCAACTTGGAGAAGGCTAGAGATCAAGATTTATGTGGTTGGAATGGAATATCTTGATCTCAACACATGAGTAGGTGGTTCTCTCTCAGAAAATGTATGCTAGAAGTGTAGGCATGTTCTGATGGCTCTCCTCACGAATGAAGAGTGGGTGGAGGGGTATATATAGCCTCCACACAAAATGTAACCGTTACACACAATTCACCAAACTCGGTGGGACCGAATCAGAAAACTCGGTCAGACTGATTCAGTTCAAAATGTGAACGTTAGGCTTTTCGGTGGGACCGACATGTCAACTCGGTGGGACCGATTTCATTAGGGTTAGGGCATAACGTAATCTCGGTGAGACCGATTACACAAACTCGGTGGGGATGACTTTGGTAATAAGCTAACCAGAGAGTTGGTCAGGCAAACTCGGTGGGACCGATTCGCTCATTTCGGTGAGACCGAAATGTTACGAAAAGGAAATAGAGAGTTTGCATTGCGAACTCGATGGGACCGATCGCTCATCTCGGTTAGACCGAAACGTTACGAAGGGAAACAGAGAGTTTGCAATCCCATCTCGGTGAGACCGAGATCCCTATCGGTGAGACCGAAGTGACTAGGGTTTCTGGCAGTGGCTATGTCAACTGAACTCGATGGCGCTGGATAGAACATTTTGGTGGGGCCGAGTTTGACTTTTGGTTTGGGACATATGTGGATATGAGAAAGTGGCTGAGAGTTTTTGGAGCATATCACTAAGCATTTTGAGCAAGCAAGCCATTAAGCAACACCTCATCCCCTTTTAATAGTATTGGCTTTTTGTAACGCCCACGATGCGGCTATATCTCCCACGTGTCGAGGCACGACTTAGAGGCATAACCGCATAGTGGTTTTGTCGCAAGAAGGGTCATCTTCACACAATCCCATGTAATGAACAAGAATGGGATAAAGAGTTGGCTTACAATCGCCACTTCACCCAATACATAAATATCATACATACATCATCCAAAATACAATCATATAGACCGAGTACGGTCAAAATCCAGATGAAAATAAGACAACCCCAAATGCTAGATCCCCGATCGTCCCAACTGGGCTCCACTACTGATCATCAGGAAAAGACACATAGTAACGACCACGTTCCTCGTCGAACTCCCACTTGAGGTCGACGCCATCATCTGCACTGGCATCGTTGGCACCTGCAACTGGTGTTGGAAGTATCTGTGAGTCACGGGGAATCAGCAATCTCACACCCGCGAGATCAGGACTATTTAAGCTTATAGGACAAGGAGGTGCAAAGAGGTGGAGCTGCAGCGACAAAAGCATATATGGTGGCTAACTTGCGTAAATGAGAGCGGGAAGAGAAGCAAAGGAACGGACGTCATCTAGCAATGACCAAGAAGAGGTCCTGAACGCCTACTTACGTCATACATAACACAGACCGTGTTCACTTCCCGGACTCCGCCGAGAAGAGACCATCACGGCTACACACGCACTTGGTGTATTTTAAATTGGGTCAAGTGACAAGTTATCTACAACCGGACATTAACAAATTCCCATCTGCCTCATAACCGCGGGCACGGCTTTCGAAAGATAATACCCTGCAGGGGTGTCCCAACTTAGCCCATCATAAGCTCTCACGGTCAACGAAGGATAAACCTTCTTCCGGAAAGACCCGATCAGTCTCGGAATCCCGGTTTACAAGACATCTCGACAATGGTAAAACAAGACCAGCAAAGCCTCCCGAATGTGCCGACAAATCCCGATAGGAGCTGCACATATCTCGTTCTGAGGGCACACCGGATTGTCCAAGCTTCCGATAGGCCAGACCAAAGTTGCCCCTGGTGGCCACCGGCGACTGACAGTTTGGACCTATACTCAGAGGAGCACTGGCCCGGGGGTTTAAATAAAGATGACCCTCGGGCTCTAGAAAACCCGGGGAAAAAAGGTATAGGTCGCAAATGGTAAAACCAAGGTTGGGCCTTGCTGGAGGAGTTTTATTCAAGGCGAACTGTCAAGGGGGTCCCATAAATCACCCGACCGTGTAAGGAACGCAAACTCAAGGAACATAATCCCGGTGTAACAGTAACTAGTGCGGCAAGAGTGGAACAAAACACCAGGCATAAGGCCGAGCCTTCCACCCTTTACCAAAATATATAGATGCATCAATTAAATAAGAGATATTGTGATATCCCAACATATCCATGTTCCGACATGGAACAAACTTCAACTTCACCTGCAACTAGCAACGCTATAAGAGGGGCTGAGCAAAAGCGGTAACATAGCCAAACAACGGTTTGCTAGGAAAGGATGGTTAGGGGCTGACATGGCTAAAATAGGAGACATGATATAGCAAGTGATAGGTAGCGAGCATGGCAATAGATCGAACAACTAGCATAGCTAAGATAGAAGTGATTTCGAGGGGTGGTCATCTTGCCTGCAAGATTCTCAGAGTTGTCGAAAGCTTGATCCTCGTAAGCGTACTCGACAGGTTCCTCGTTCACGAACTCGTCTCCTGGCTCTACCCAAGACAAGAACACAAACAAACGGAACCACAATCAACAACGAGAAATGCACAAGCAACATGATTCAAGACATGTATGATATGCAAGATATGATATGCGATGCGTATGCGTGCTCCGGAAGGAAAATGATGAACATGGCAGTAACTTGGCAAACCAAGCATGCCACTGGAAAGATGAGATGATTTCGGTCGAAATCGATATAAAGATCACCGGAATCGGATGCACGGTTTGCAAATGACAAGCAAAACAAGAATGACACTAATCTGCGATAAACAGCAAGATAGCACTTAAAATGCAACAAGTAACAAAGCTACAGCACCCCAACATAGCATCAAAGCACATGGCAGTAATCTACAGGAGATGCTTGACAAAAGATGAACACTGAGGTACGGCTAGTTCACAACATATCAAGCTCAAACAAGCATGGCAAAAGTGCAAAAGATTACAGGTTCACAGACTTGGTGAAAAACTGGACATGGCAGAAATCATCATCAGGTAGCAATGTTTAGAGCACGAAATCAACATGCTACAGGAACTTAACATTACAAAACAAGGCATATTAGTTTTTTACTAAATGCACATGACAAAAGTCCCTTACTGACCATAAGCCAAAAAGGACCAGAAGATATGATGGCAAGCATGTAAACATAGCAAGTTTCGTTATCAGGTTTCAGACTTGGCAGAAAACAGAGCATGGCAGAAATATAAATATGTAGGCCTCTTTGTGAGCTTGATGCACTCACTACAGAGCAATGCATGACAAACCAAGCATACCTACAGCAAGATGGCATGTTTATGAAGCTATCCATGGCAAGAACAATTGCATATCATGTATGGATAAACTACAATAAGCTTGGCAAAATGCATGTCATGTTAAGAATCTGTCAGAAATATTTTATAGCAAAAGTAGAACAACATTGAGTCATGCTATGGTACCCTAAAATTGCAAACAATTGCAGGGATGGATCAATTACAACTATAGCTACAAAACATCCTTACTGAACATCTCCAAAATATGCATGGATCTCTCTCTAGCATCAAGTTTACATGGCAGAAAAATTACAGCAGACAAAAACTTAGAGAAATCACCAAGTCCCTGAAAACAGAAATATTACGGGGCCTACTTTGCATGCTTGTGCTAGTCACCAAAAAGATCACAAAAATACATGGACTATACCACTGGAAATATGGCATGGCATACTTCAAAACACATGTAGAGCTCATGCTCAAAAGATGCACAGAATAAATGATACAAAAATGACAAATCTCCAAGTTCTGATAAGAACCAGAGATTAACAACAACTAGCCCTCTTCCAACGATAATTTGGGCATCAAGATGACCTCTAATGAACATGGTGCAATTGAACAAAATGTAGAGCATCACGGGACGAACAATTTTACATATTACACGCACGAATCGGAGCTACATGCACAAAGTTACGGCATCGGGAACACAAGCACTTGCTGATGGAAATCACAGACTTAGGAAAAAAAGGGGGGTTCGGGTCAAACCTTCCCATTGACCAGATCGGATCGGGGGAGGTTCCAGGCGCGGGCGCTCGAGCTCGCCGGCTCGGGCCGAAGGAGGAGAGGGCCGGCGGGCGAGGGCGGGGGCGGCCGGAGGCGAGGCGGCGGCGCCGGAGGAGGGGGCCGCCGGCGGAGG
>NC_057808.1:464572062-464580910 GCF_018294505.1 Triticum aestivum
CCACTTCACTTTCAGGAATTTGATAGACTTGTTGCGAGTCTTGCGCTCAGTTTCTTCAAGAATAGCAACTGGGTGCTCATGATAAGACAAATCTTCTTGGAGGTCAATCTCTTCGAAGTCGATAGTGCGCTCAGGCGTCTTGAAGCACTTGCGGAGCTGTGACACGTGGAACACATCGTGCACGTTTGCGAAGTTGGAAGGAAGCTCAAGTTGATAGGCGAGGTCGCCTCTTTTGCCAATGATCTTGAAAGGACCCACGTATCTAGGGGCAAGCTTCCCTTTGATACCGAAGCGACGAGTGCCTTTCATTGGAGAGACGCGGAGGTAGACATGGTCTCCGATCTCGAAAGCCAAATCACGATGCTTACTATCATAGTAGCTCTTCTGGCGCGATTGCGCGGCTTTGAGATTATCACGGATGACTTTACACATTTCTTCAGCTTCAGTGATTAAGTCATTGCCAAGAAGTTGGCGTTCACCAGTCTCTGACCAATTGAGAGGAGTACAGCACTTTCTGCCATAGAGAATCTCGAATGGGGCCTTGCCCGAACTCGCTTGGAAGCTGTTGTTGTAGGAGAATTCAGCATAAGGAAGACAATCTTCCCATTTCATGCCAAAGGAAATGACACAAGCCCTGAGCATATCTTCAAGAATTTGATTTACTCGCTCGACTTGGCCACTAGTTTGAGGGTGAAAAGCTGTGCTGAAGCGAATATTAGTGCCGATGGCCTTCTGGAAGGAGTCCCAGAACTTAGAGGTGCAGATGCTTCCACGATCTGAAGAAATCAATTGTGGAATGCCGTGCAAGGAGACAATTCTGGAGGTGTAGAGCTCTGCCAGCTGAGCTGCTGTGATGGATTCTTTGATTGGGAGGAAATGAGCCACTTTAGAGAGCTTGTCAATGACAACGAAGATAGCTTCATTTCCGCGCTTGGACTTGGGAAATCCAGTCACGAAGTCCATTTCGATATGATCAAACTTCCATTCCGGAATAGCAAGAGGTTGGAGGAGACCAGTTGGTCGTTGGTGTTCTGCTTTCACTCTTCGGCAGACATCACATTCATTCACGAATTGAGCAATTTCTCGCTTCATTCGAGTCCACCAATATGACTGTTTGAGGTCATGATACATCTTCGTACTTCCAGGATGAATGGAAAAGAGAGAATTGTGCGCCTCGTTCATTATGACTTTCCTTAGATCGCCTTTCGGAACCACAATTCGGTCCTCGAAGAACAAAGTGTCTCTGTCATCAATGCGATAGCACTTGTATTTGGAAAGACCCTTGTCGATACCACGTTTCACCTTCTTCACCATGGCATCAAGGAGTTGTGCCTCACGAATTTGATCTTCCAAAGTAGGAGATACTATGAGGTTGGCAAGAACGCCTTGAGGAACAACTTGGAGATTCAGCTTGCGGAAAGCTTCACAAAGATCCGGCTGGAAAGGCTTGAGAATTAAGCTGTTGCAATAAGCTTTCCTGCTTAACGCATCTGCAATGACATTAGCCTTGCCTGGAGTATATTCGATACTCGGATTGTACTCTTGAATCATTTCGACCCATCGAGTCTGCCTGAGATTGAGATTGGGCTGCGTGAAGATATACTTGAGACTCTTGTGATCAGTGAAAATGTCCACTTGTCTTCCCAACAAGAGATGTCTCCATGTAACCAATGCATGGACAACTGCCGCCAACTCAAGATCGTGAGTGGGGTAGTTCTTTTCGTTGGGCTTCAACTGCCGAGAGGTATAAGCCACAACTTTCTTCTCTTGCATTAATACAGCACCGAGACCTTGGAGAGAAGCATCACAGAAAACTTCATACGGCTTGGATTCATCAGGAGGAGTCAAGACAGGAGCTGTGACTAGTTTCTGTTTGAGAGTGTTGAAAGCAACTTCACACTCAGGAGACCAGACATACTTCACATGCTTCTGTAGGAGGTTGGAAAGAGGCTTTGCAATCTTGGAAAAATTCTCAACGAATCTTCGGCAATAGCTTGCAAGACCCAGAAAACTGCGGAGCTGCTTGACATTTTGAGGAGGTTCCCAATCCAGAACTGCGGACACCTTCTCGGGGTTAACAGCGATGCCTTTGGCGGAGATGATGTGACCAAGGAAAAGAACTTCATCGAGCCAAAACTCACATTTGGAGAACTTCGCATAGAATTGATACTCTCTGAGCTTGTCGAGCACCAATCGCAAATGTTTGGCATGATCCTGCTTATTCTTGGAGAAGACCAAGATATCATCAAGATACACCAGAACGAATTCATTGGTATAGGGGTTGAAGATGAAATTCATCATCCGAGAGAACACTGGAGGAGCATTGACAAGGCCGAAAGACACGACAGTATATTCATAAGAACCAAAGCTTGTTCTGAATGCTGTCTTGGGAATATCTTCTTCACGAATGCGAATCTGATGATAACCCATACGAAGGTCAAGCTTCGAGAAAACTTTAGCGCCCTTGAGTTGCTCAAATAGCTCATTGATGTTGGGAAGTGGGTACTTGTTCTTGATTGTCTTCTTGTTCAATGGACGGTAATCGACACAAAGTCGGTCCGTGCCATCCTTCTTCTTGACAAAAAGAACACCACAACCCCATGGAGAAGAACTCGGTCTGATCAAACCCAGACATTCTTGTTCATCGAGCTGCTTCTTCAATTCCTTCAGCTCGTTAGGTCCAAGCTTGTATGGACGCTTGCAAACGGGTACAGTACCAGGCTCTAGTTCGATAACGAACTCAACTGGCCGATGCGGAGGCATACCCGGAAGCTCTTCTAGAAAGACATCTTGATACTCGCAAACGACTGGAATTTGAGAGATGGCATCCAATTCGCCCTTCTCATTGAGAGAGAAAAACCGAATGGTTTCATTACGAGCGGCAAAAACAATCACATCCTCAGACGAGTGTGTCAATTGAATTTCTCTGGCAGCACAATCAAGTTGAGCCTTGTGCTTAGAAAGCCAGTCCATCCCGAGAATAAGGTCAATATCCGAATCACCAAGAACAATTGGAGAAGACTGAAACGCATAATCGCCCAACTTGATGGTAACATTCGGAACCATGGAACTTGCATTCATGCATTTGCCTGGAGAGACAACTGCTAACGGCCTAGGCAATCCTTGGAAATGCAATTCATGCTTGGATGCAAAAGGTCTTGATATGAAAGAAAGAGATGCACCAGTATCAAAAAGAACTTTTGCAGGAATATCGTTAACAGGAAGATTACCCATTATCACATCAGTAGATTCCTCCGCTTGAGCTGCATTCATCATGTTCACCTTTGCAAACTTTGGATTATGCTTGACCACTGCATTGCTGGAAGATCTGACAGGAGGAGGAGGAGGAAGACGCCTCTGGTTGAAGCACTTGTTAGCATAGTGACCTTTCTGCTGACATTTGTTGCAAGTCACCTCTGAGAGTGGACGGTGATAAGGAGCATTGGACTTTGGAGCTTGATTCTGAGACTTGTTCTGATAGCCAGAGTTGGAAGAGTTTGAAGAACCATGGCCACCTTTGTTCTTCTGTTGGTAAGGCTGACGAAACGGAGGAGGAGGAGGCAACCAGAACTTCTGTTGCTTAGCTGTCACAAGTGAGGAAGAAGAAGACTGAACTGCGTCCCTGACTCTCTTCTTAGAAGCCTCACACTTGAGCTGAGCAGCCTCTTGCTTCAGTGCCATATTGTAGAATTGATCAAACTGAGTAGGCTCAACAAGAACGAGAGCTAACTGCAGATCCTCTTTAAGGCCACCTCGGAAGTGATAGATCATGCTCTTCTCATCAGGAACGTCTTGTTTAGCGAAGCGAGCAAGTTTCTGGAACTGAATGTTATATTGATACACAGACATGTTTCCTTGCTTGAGATTGCGGAACTCCTCACGCTTGCTCTCAACAACACTTTGTGGAATGTGGTGCGCTTTGAAGTCCCGACAGGAGTCAGTCTAAGTAATCACACGACCTCCTCTGGAATCTTTGTATTGTTGAAACCAATCAGCAGCTTGGTCCTTGAGCTGGAAAGAAGCGAACTTGACAAAGTCCTCAGGCCTGACATTGCTACATTCAAAATGCTTGTTGATGTCCACGAGCCAATCATCGGCATCCGTGGCCTCGGCACAGTAGCTGAAAGACTTGGGCTGATTTGCGAGAAACTGGTTGAGAGTGGCAAAGTGAAACTGATTGTTGCCTTGACCTTGATTGCCTTGCCCTTGAGTACGTTCTTGCAAGAGTTGCAGAATCATCTGAGCATTGGCGTTGGTGGCTGCCATGATTGATTGCCATGCCTCCGGAGGTGGAGGTGGTGGCGGAGGGTTCGCTTGACTCCCTTCATTGCGATCCGGATTCTGACACGTTGGCGGAGCCATCCTGAAGAGGGTGACATCCGTTAGCATCTTGATAGACAAAAGATAAGTAGAATCAACGGATAGAAATTGCAACATATAGTCTTCACAAAAACATTCGAACGAAGATGAACGAATGACTTCCGTAGTAAACCATCACACTTCCATAAGTTGGGAAGCCACTTGAAAAAGATATGGAATGTACATAATAAAACAAAGTATTAGCTTGCAGAATAAGCCGGAACAAACATATGATAGATATTTCGTCCGAAGTTTTCGTGGTGGGGCCCACACGGGCTCAATCGTACAGCACCATCATGTACAAGGCTGTGCACATGACATACGAAGCGTCCCCGAGTCGGCAAAGCCATGGACTCTTTAAGACACAACGAGACCACTGTAAAATCAACCGTATACAGGCGGACCACTAGACGTCGAACCCCAATCTCATATCATGCGTCTGTCGGAAAGATATCCTAAGGCTACTTGAATTCCCACTTATAAACTCCCGAAACTTTCTGGTTATGCAATCTGGTGTAGGGGATACAGGGGACACAAATATATATCACCCAAACTAACAATCCCTAGATCCAGCTGTATCCATCCGTCAACACATAACCAAGAAACCTTCGGAAATCGTTTACCTCAACCTTCGAAAAACATCCGTTATACAAGTTATGGCAATACTCCCGAACTCCCGCCCCAGTACTGGGTGGCGTCGAGGTGATCTCACCAACAACTGCATAAAAGAGATTTCGATGTCGGCGAAACTCAGGTATTCCAGAACTGCAACGATAAAATTGTGACGACAACACCTCGGAGCTCAACTCCCCGGGACACTGCCACAACCCCTAAATGACAGGAGGCACCAAGAACAATGTTCTCGTCACAAATCGATCGGAACGATTCCAAGATACCCGCGTGATCCTAAAAAATTTTTAGTGAAATTTGAGGAGAGAATAGTCAAAACTTCTACGTCAGGAGACCTCACCAGAGCGACGAAGGGACTGAGGAGTAAAAAGAATCCTACTCTCCGATATATATAATCCTAAAACTCAAAACATTTTTTTCTAGACTCAACAACGCCAGCGATTCGATCAAGCAGGGGGCTCCTAAGTCGGGGATGGCTCTGATTACCAACTTGTAACGCCCACGATGCGGCTATATCTCCCACGTGTCGAGGCACGACTTAGAGGCATAACCGCATAGTGGTTTTGTCGCAAGAAGGGTCATCTTCACACAATCCCATGTAATGAACAAGAATGGGATAAAGAGTTGGCTTACAATCGCCACTTCACCCAATACATAAATATCATACATAATTCATCCAAAATACAATCATATAGACCGAGTACGGTCAAAATCCAGATGAAAATAAGACAACCCCAAATGCTAGATCCCCGATCGTCCCAACTGGGCTCCACTACTGATCATCAGGAAAAGACACATAGTAACGACCACGTTCCTCGTCGAACTCCCACTTGAGGTCGACGCCATCATCTGCACTGGCATCGTCGGCACCTGCAACTGGTGTTGGAAGTATCTGTGAGTCACGGGGACTCAGCAATCTCACACCCGCGAGATCAGGACTATTTAAGCTTATAGGACAAGGAGGTGCAAAGAGGTGGAGCTGCAGCGACAAAAGCATATATGGTGGCTAACTTGCGTAAATGAGAGCGGGAAGAGAAGCAAAGGAACGGACGTCATCTAGCAATGACCAAGAAGAGGTCCTGAACGCCTACTTACGTCATACATAACACAGACCGTGTTCACTTCCCGGACTCCGCCGAGAAGAGACCATCACGGCTACACACGCACTTGGTGTATTTTAAATTGGGTCAAGTGACAAGTTATCTACAACCGGACATTAACAAATTCCCATCTGCCTCATAACCGCGGGCACGGCTTTCGAAAGATAATACCCTGCAGGGGTGTCCCAACTTAGCCCATCATAAGCTCTCACGGTCAACGAAGGATAAACCTTCTTCCGGAAAGACCCGATCAGTCTCGGAATCCCGGTTTACAAGACATCTCGACAATGGTAAAACAAGACCAGCAAAGCCTCCCGAATGTGCCGACAAATCCCGATAGGAGCTGCACATATCTCGTTCTGAGGGCACACCGGATTGTCCAAGCTTCCGATAGGCCAGACCAAAGTTGCCCCTGGTGGCCACCGGCGACTGACAGTTTGGACCTATACTCAGAGGAGCACTGGCCCGGGGGTTTAAATAAAGATGACCCTCGGGCTCTAGAAAACCCGGGGAAAAAAGGTATAGGTCGCAAATGGTAAAACCAAGGTTGGGCCTTGCTGGAGGAGTTTTATTCAAGGCGAACTGTCAAGGGGGTCCCATAAATCACCCGACCGTGTAAGGAACGCAAACTCAAGGAACATAATCCCGGTTTAACAGTAACTAGTGCGGCAAGAGTGGAACAAAACACCAGGCATAAGGCCGAGCCTTCCACCCTTTACCAAAATATATAGATGCATCAATTAAATAAGAGATATTGTGATATCCCAACATATCCATGTTCCGACATGGAACAAACTTCAACTTCACCTGCAACTAGCAACGCTATAAGAGGGGCTGAGCAAAAGCGGTAACATAGCCAAACAACGGTTTGCTAGGAAAGGATGGTTAGGGGCTGACATGGCTAAAATAGGAGACATGATATAGCAAGTGATAGGTAGCGAGCATGGCAATAGATCGAACAACTAGCATAGCTAAGATAGAAGTGATTTCGAGGGGTGGTCATCTTGCCTGCAAGATTCTCAGAGTTGTCGAAAGCTTGATCCTCGTAAGCGTACTCGACAGGTTCCTCGTTCACGAACTCGTCTCCTGGCTCTACCCAAGACAAGAACACAAACAAACGGAACCACAATCAACAACGAGAAATGCACAAGCAACATGATTCAAGACATGTATGATATGCAAGATATGATATGCGATGCGTATGCGTGCTCCGGAAGGAAAATGATGAACATGGCAGTAACTTGGCAAACCAATCATGCCACTGGAAAGATGAGATGATTTCGGTCGAAATCGATATAAAGATCACCGGAATCGGATGCACGGTTTGCAAATGACAAGCAAAACAAGAATGACACTAATCTGCGATAAACAGCAAGATAGCACTTAAAATGCAACAAGTAACAAAGCTACAGCACCCCAACATAGCATCAAAGCACATGGAAGTAATCTACAGGAGATGCTTGACAAAAGATGAACACTGAGGTACGGCTAGTTCACAACATATCAAGCTCAAACAAGCATGGCAAAAGTGCAAAAGATTACAGGTTCACAGACTTGGTGAAAAACTGGACATGGCAGAAATCGTCATCAGGTAGCAATGTTTAGAGCACGAAATCAACATGCTACAGGAACTTAACATTACAAAACAAGGCATAGTAGTTTTCTACTAAATGCACATGACAAAAGTCCCTTACTGACCATAAGCCAAAAAGGACCAGAAGATATGATGGCAAGCATGTAAACATAGCAAGTTTCGTTATCAGGTTTCAGACTTGGCAGAAAACAGAGCATGGCAGAAATATAAATATGTAGGCCTCTTTGTGAGCTTGATGCACTCACTACAGAGCAATGCATGACAAACCAAGCATACCTACAGCAAGATGGCATGTTTATGAAGCTATCCATGGCAAGAACAATTGCATGTCATGTATGGATAAACTACAATAAGCTTGGCAAAATGCATGTCATGTTAAGAATCTGTCAGAAATATTTTATAGCAAAAGTAGAACAACATTGAGTCATGCTATGGTACCCTAAAATTGCAAACAATTGCAGGGATAGATCAATTACAACTATAGCTACAAAACATCCTTACTGAACATCTCCAAAATATGCATGGATCTCTCTCTAGCATCAGGTTTACATGGCAGAAAAATTACAGCAGACAAAAACTTAGAGAAATCACCAAGTCCCTGAAAACAGAAATATTACGGGGCCTACTTTGCATGCTTGTGCTAGTCACCAAAAAGATCACAAAAATACATGGACTATACCACTGGAAATATGGCATGGCATACTTCAAAACACATGTAGAGCTCATGCTCAAAAGATGCACAGAATAAATGATACAAAAATGACAAATCTCCAAGTTCTGATAAGAACCAGAGATTAACAACAACTAGCCCTCTTCCAACGATAATTTGGGCATCAAGATGACCTCTAATGAACATGGTGCAATTGAACAAAATGTAGAGCATCACGAGACGAACAATTTGACATATTATACGCACGAATCGGAGCTACATGCACAAAGTTACGGCATCGGGAACACAAGCACTTGCTGATGGAAATCACAGACTTAGGAAAAAAAGGGGGGTTCGGGTCAAACCTTCCCATTGACCAGATCGGATCGGGGGAGGTTCCAGGCGCGGGCGCTCGAGCTCGCCGGCTCGGGCCGAAGGAGGAGAGGGCCGGCGGGCGAGGGCGGGGGCGGCCGGAGGCGAGGCGGCGGCGCCGGAGGAGGGGGCCGCCGGCGGAGG
>NC_057808.1:464581555-464590992 GCF_018294505.1 Triticum aestivum
CGCGCCGATTGGCTGCGGCCGGTGCGTCCGGCCGGCGGCGGACGTGTCCGGCGCGGCGCGAGGAGAGGGTTAGGGTTTCGTCTGCAAATGCGTTTTTCGGGATGCCCACTCATTTATAGGTAGAGGGAGCTAGGAGACTCCAAATGAGGTGCGGTTTTCGCCCACACGATCGTGATCGAACGACCTAGAGCATGGAAGAGAGCTTGGTGGGATTTGGGCTGGTTTTGGAGGGGGTTTATGCTGGACACTCAAATGGACATAGCGGAGGCCCGGTTAATCGTTGGAGTACCAAACGACCTCCGAATGGAACGAAACTTGACCGGTAGTCTCCGGGTGGTATATTAAGACCACATGACAAGCCTCGGTCCATTCCGGGAAAGTTTGACACACGCACACGAAAGAAAACTAGAGGGGTGCACCGGAGGAGATAGGAGCGCTGGATTGGAAAACGGACAACGGGGAAAATGCCCGGATGCATGAGACGAACACGTATGCGAATGCAATGCACATGATGATATGATATGAAAATGCATGACATGAAAAAATACAAAACGAAAGACAAAACCCAAAAACGGAGGGAAAAACATATCACATTAACGGAAATGGCAAGAGTCGGAGTTACAAATATGGCAAGTTACATGCGGGGTGTTACAACACTCCACCACTACGAGAGGATCTCGTCCCGAGATCTAGAACTGAAAGAACTCCGGATATTCGGAACGGAGATGGTCCTCGCGTTCCTAGGTGGCTTCCCGGTCGGAATGGTGCGACCACTTCACTTTCAGGAATTTGATAGACTTGTTGCGAGTCTTGCGCTCAGTTTCTTCAAGAATAGCAACTGGGTGCTCATGATAAGACAAATCTTCTTGGAGGTCAATCTCTTCGAAGTCGATAGTGCGCTCAGGCGTCTTGAAGCACTTGCGGAGCTGTGACACGTGGAACACATCGTGCACGTTTGCGAAGTTGGAAGGAAGCTCAAGTTGATAGGCGAGGTCGCCTCTTTTGCCAATGATCTTGAAAGGACCCACGTATCTAGGGGCAAGCTTCCCTTTGATACCGAAGCGACGAGTGCCTTTCATTGGAGAGACGCGGAGGTAGACATGGTCTCCGATCTCGAAAGCCAAATCACGATGCTTACTATCATAGTAGCTCTTCTGGCGCGATTGCGCGGCTTTGAGATTATCACGGATGACTTTACACATTTCTTCAGCTTCAGTGATTAAGTCATTGCCAAGAAGTTGGCGTTCACCAGTCTCTGACCAATTGAGAGGAGTACGGCACTTTCTGCCATAGAGAATCTCGAATGGGGCCTTGCCCGAACTCGCTTGGAAGCTGTTGTTGTAGGAGAATTCAGCATAAGGAAGACAATCTTCCCATTTCATGCCAAAGGAAATGACACAAGCCCTGAGCATATCTTCAAGAATTTGATTTACTCGCTCGACTTGGCCACTAGTTTGAGGGTGAAAAGCTGTGCTGAAGCAAATATTAGTGCCGATGGCCTTCTGGAAGGAGTCCCAGAACTTAGAGGTGCAGATGCTTCCACGATCTGAAGAAATCAATTGTGGAATGCCGTGCAAGGAGACAATTCTGGAGGTGTAGAGCTCTGCCAGCTGAGCTGCTGTGATGGATTCTTTGATTGGGAGGAAATGAGCCACTTTAGAGAGCTTGTCAATGACAACGAAGATAGCGTCATTTCCGCGCTTGGACTTGGGAAATCCAGTCACGAAGTCCATTTCGATATGATCAAACTTCCATTCCGGAATAGCAAGAGGTTGGAGGAGACCAGCTGGTCGTTGGTGTTCTGCTTTCACTCTTCGGCAGAAATCACATTCATTCACGAATTGAGCAATTTCTCGCTTCATTCGAGTCCACCAATATGACTGTTTGAGGTCATGATACATCTTCGTACTTCCAGGATGAATGGAAAAGAGAGAATTGTGCGCCTCGTTCATTATGACTTTCCTTAGATCGCCTTTCGGAACCACAATTCGGTCCTCGAAGAACAAAGTGTCTCTGTCATCAATGCGATAGCACTTGTATTTGGAAAGACCCTTGTCGATACCACGTTTCACCTTCTTCACCATGGCATCAAGGAGTTGTGCCTCACGAATTTGATCTTCCAAAGTAGGAGATACTATGAGGTTGGCAAGAACGCCTTGAGGAACAACTTGGAGATTCAGCTTGCGGAAAGCTTCACAAAGATCCGGCTGGAAAGGCTTGAGAATTAAGCTGTTGCAATAAGCTTTCCTGCTTAACGCATCTGCAATGACATTAGCCTTGCCTGGAGTATATTCGATACTCGGATTGTACTCTTGAATCATTTCGACCCATCGAGTCTGCCTGAGATTGAGATTGGGCTGCGTGAAGATATACTTGAGACTCTTGTGATCAGTGAAAATGTCCACTTGTCTTCCCAACAAGAGATGTCTCCATGTAACCAATGCATGGACAACTGCCGCCAACTCAAGATCATGAGTGGGGTAGTTCTTTTCGTTGGGCTTCAACTGCCGAGAGGTATAAGCCACAACTTTCTTCTCTTGCATTAATACAGCACCGAGACCTTGGAGAGAAGAATCACAGAAAACTTCATACGGCTTGGATTCATCAGGAGGAGTCAAGACAGGAGCTGTGACTAGTTTCTGTTTGAGAGTGTTGAAAGCAACTTCACACTCAGGAGACCAGACATACTTCACATGCTTCTGTAGGAGGTTGGAAAGAGGCTTTGCAATCTTGGAAAAATTCTCAACGAATCTTCGGCAATAGCTTGCAAGACCCAGAAAACTGCGGAGCTGCTTGACATTTTGAGGAGGTTCCCAATCCAGAACTGCGGACACCTTCTCGGGGTTAACAGCGATGCCTTTGGCGGAGATGATGTGACCAAGGAAAAGAACTTCATCGAGCCAAAACTCACATTTGGAGAACTTCGCATAGAATTGATACTCTCTGAGCTTGTCGAGCACCAATCGCAAATGTTTGGCATGATCCTGCTTATTCTTGGAGAAGACCAAGATATCATCGAGATACACCAGAACGAATACATTGGTGTAGGGGTTGAAGATGAAATTCATCATCCGAGAGAAGACCGGAGGAGCATTGACAAGGCCGAAAGACACGACAGTATATTCATAAGAACCAAAGCTTGTTCTGAATGCTGTCTTGGGAATATCTTCTTCACGAATGCGAATCTGATGATAACCCATACGAAGGTCAAGCTTCGAGAATACTTTAGCACCTTTGAGTTGCTCGAATAGCTCATTGATGTTGGGAAGTGGGTACTTGTTCTTGATTGTCTTCTTATTCAATGGACGGTAGTCGACACAAAGTCGGTCCGTGCCATCCTTCTTCTTGACAAAAAGAACACCACAACCCCATGGAGAAGAACTCGGTCTGATCAAACCCAGACGTTCTTGTTCATCGAGCTGCTTCTTCAATTCCTTCAGCTCGTTAGGTCCAAGCTTGTATGGACGCTTGCAAACGGGTACAGTACCAGGCTCTAGTTCGATAACAAACTCAACTGGCCGGTGCGGAGGCATACCCGGAAGCTCTTCTGGAAAGACATCTTGATACTCGCAAACGACTGGAATTTGAGATATGGCATCCAATTCGCCCTTCTCATTGAGAGAGAAAAACCGAATGGTTTCATTACGAGCGGCAAAAATAATCACATCCTCAGACGAGTGTGTCAATTGAATTTCCCTGGCAGCACAATCAAGTTGAGCTTTGTGCTTAGAAAGCCAGTCCATCCCGAGAATAAGATCAATATCCGAGTCACCAAGAACAATTGGAGAAGACTGAAATCTATAGTCGCCCAACTTGATGGAAACATCGGGAGCAACCAAACTAGACGACAAAAGCTTACTCGGAGAAACAACTTGCATAACTTTGGATAAAATCTCTGTGTCAACATTGTGCTTCGATGCAAATGGGTATGACAAGAAAGAATGCGATGCACCAGTATCAAAAAGAACTTTTGCAGGAATATCATTAACTGAGAGATTACCCATTATCACATCAGTAGATTCCTCCGCTTGAGCTGCCTACATCATGTTCACCTTGGCAAACTTTGGGTTATGCTTGACCACTGCATTGCTGGAAGATCTGACAGGAGGAGGAGGAGGAAGACGCCTCTGGTTGAAGCACTTGTTAGCATAGTGACCTTTCTGCTGACATTTGTTGCAAGTCACCTCTGAGAGTGGACGGTGATAAGGAGCATTGGACTTTGGAGCTTGATTCTGAGACTTGTTCTGATAGCCAGAGTTGGAAGAGTTGGAAGAACTATGGCCACCTTTGTTCTTCTGCTGGTAAGACTGACGAAACGGAGGAGGAGGCAACCAGAACTTCTGTTGCTTAGCTGACACAAGTGAGGAAGAAGAAGACTGAACTGCATCCCTGACTCTCTTCTTAGAAGCCTCACACTTGAGCTGAGCAGCCTCTTGCTTCAGTGCCATATTGTAGAATTGATCAAACTGAGTAGGCTCAACAAGAACGAGAGCTAACTGCAGATCCTCTTTAAGACCACCTCGGAAGTGATAGATCATGCTCTTCTCATCAGGAACGTCTTGCTTAGCGAAGCGAGCAAGTTTCTGAAACTGAATGTTGTATTGATACACAGACATGTTTCCTTGCTTGAGATTGCGGAACTCCTCACGCTTGCTCTCAACAACACTTTGTGGAATGTGGTGCGCTTTGAAGTCCCGACAGAAGTCAGTCCAAGTAATCGCACGACCTCCTCTGGAATCTTTGTATTGCTGAAACCAATCAGCGGCTTGGTCCTTGAGCTGGAAAGAAGCGAACTTGACAAAGTCCTCAGGCCTGACATTGCTACATTCAAAATGCTTGTTGATGTCCACGAGCCAATCATCGGCATCCGTGGCCTCGGCACAGTAGCTGAAAGACTTGGGCTGATTTGCGAGAAACTGGTTGAGAGTGGCAAAGTGAAACTGATTGTTGCCTTGACCTTGATTGCCTTGATTGCCTTGCCCTTGAGTACGTTCTTGCAAGAGTTGCAGAATCATCTGAGCATTGGCGTTGGTGGCTGCCATGATTGATTGCCATGCCTCCGGAGGTGGAGGTGGTGGCGGAGGGTTCGCTTGACTCCCTTCATTGCGATCCGGATTCTAACGCGTTGGCGGAGCCATCCTGAAGAGGGTGACATCCGTTAGCATCTTGATAGACAAAAGATAAGTAGAATCAACGGATAGAAATTGCAACATATAGTCTTCACAAAAACATTCGAACGAAGATGAACGAATGACTTCCGTAGTAAACCATCACACTTCCATAAGTTGGGAAGCCACTTGAAAAAGATATGGAATGTACATAATAAAACAAAGTATTAGTTTGCAGAATAAGCCGGAACAAACATATGATAGATATTTCGTCCGAAGTTTTCGTGGTGGGGCCCACACGGGCTCAATCGTACAGCACCATCATGTACAAGGCTGTGCACATGACATACGAAGCGTCCCCGAGTCGGCAAAGCCATGGACTCTTTAAGACACAACGAGACCACTGTAAAATCAACCGTATACAGGCGGACCACTAGACGTCGAACCCCAATCTCATATCATGCGTCTGTCGGAAAGATATCCTAAGGCTACTTGAATTCCCACTTATAAACTCCCGAAACTTTCTGGTTATGCAATCTGGTGTAGGGGATACAGGGGACACAAATATATATCACCCAAACTAACAATCCCTAGATCCAGCTGTATCCATCCGTCAACACATAACCAAGAAACCTTCGGAAATCGTTTACCTCAACCTTCGAAAAACATCCGTTATACAAGTTATGGCAATACTCCCGAACTCCCGCCCCAGTACTGGGTGGCGTCGAGGTGATCTCACCAACAACTGCATAAAAGAGATTTCGATGTCGGCGAAACTCAGGTATTCCAGAACTGCAACGATAAAATTGTGACGACAACACCTCGGAGCTCAACTCCCCGGGACACTGCCACAACCCCTAAATGACAGGAGGCACCAAGAACAATGTTCTCGTCACAAATCGATCGGAACGATTCCAAGATACCCGCGTGATCCTAAAATTTTTTTAGTGAAATTTGAGGAGAGAATAGTCAAAACTTCTACGTCAGGAGACCTCACCAGAGCGACGAAGGGACTGGGGAGTAAAAAGAATCCTACTCTCCGATATATATAATCCTAAAACTCAAAACATTTTTTTCTAGACTCAACAACGCCAGCGATTCGATCAAGCAGGGGGCTCCTAAGTCGGAGATGGCTCTGATTACCAACTTGTAACGCCCACGATGCGGCTATATCTCCCACGTGTCGAGGCACGACTTAGAGGCATAACCGCATAGTGGTTTTGTCGCAAGAAGGGTCATCTTCACACAATCCCATGTAATGAACAAGAATGGGATAAAGAGTTGGCTTACAATCGCCACTTCACCCAATACATAAATATCATACATACATCATCCAAAATACAATCATATAGACCGAGTACGGTCAAAATCCAGATGAAAATAAGACAACCCCAAATGCTAGATCCCCGATCGTCCCAACTGGGCTCCACTACTGATCATCAGGAAAAGACACATAGTAACGACCACGTTCCTCGTCGAACTCCCACTTGAGGTCGACGCCATCATCTGCACTGGCATCGTCGGCACCTGCAACTGGTGTTGGAAGTATCTGTGAGTCATGGGGACTCAGCAATCTCACACCCGCGAGATCAGGACTATTTAAGCTTATAGGACAAGGAGGTGCAAAGAGGTGGAGCTGCAGCGACAAAAGCATATATGGTGGCTAACTTGCGTAAATGAGAGCGGGAAGAGAAGCAAAGGAACGGACGTCATCTAGCAATGACCAAGAAGAGGTCCTGAACGCCTACTTACGTCATACATAACACAGACCGTGTTCACTTCCCGGACTCCGCCGAGAAGAGACCATCACGGCTACACACGCACTTGGTGTATTTTAAATTGGGTCAAGTGACAAGTTATCTACAACCGGACATTAACAAATTCCCATCTGCCTCATAACCGCGGGCACGGCTTTCGAAAGATAATACCATGCAGGGGTGTCCCAACTTAGCCCATCATAAGCTCTCACGGTCAACGAAGGATAAACCTTCTTCCGGAAAGACCCGATCAGTCTCGGAATCCCGGTTTACAAGACATCTCGACAATGGTAAAACAAGACCAGCAAAGCCTCCCGAATGTGCCGACAAATCCCGATAGGAGCTGCACATATCTCGTTCTCAGGGCACACCGGATTGTCCAAGCTTCCGATAGGCCAGACCAAAGTTGCCCCTGGTGGCCACCGGCGACTGACAGTTTGGACCTATACTCAGAGGAGCACTGGCCCGGGGGTTTAAATAAAGATGACCCTCGGGCTCTAGAAAACCCGGGGGAAAAAGGTATAGGTCGCAAATGGTAAAACCAAGGTTGGGCCTTGCTGGAGGAGTTTTATTCAAGGCGAACTGTCAAGGGGGTCCCATAAATCACCCGACCGTGTAAGGAACGCAAACTCAAGGAACATAATCCCGGTGTAACAGTAACTAGTGCGGCAAGAGTGGAACAAAACACCAGGCATAAGGCCGAGCCTTCCACCCTTTACCAAAATATATAGATGCATCAATTAAATAAGAGATATTGTGATATCCCAACATATCCATGTTCCGACATGGAACAAACTTCAACTTCACCTGCAACTAGCAACGCTATAAGAGGGGCTGAGCAAAAGCGGTAACATAGCCAAACAACGGTTTGCTAGGAAAGGATGGTTAGGGGCTGACATGGCTAAAATAGGAGACATGATATAGCAAGTGATAGGTAGCGAGCATGGCAATAGATCGAACAACTAGCATAGCTAAGATAGAAGTGATTTCGAGGGGTGGTCATCTTGCCTGCAAGATTCTCAGAGTTGTCGAAAGCTTGATCCTCGTAAGCGTACTCGACAGGTTCCTCGTTCACGAACTCGTCTCCTGGCTCTACCCAAGACAAGCACACAAACAAACGGAACCACAATCAACAACGAGAAATGCACAAGCAACATGATGCAAGACATGTATGATATGCAAGATATGATATGCGATGCGTATGCGTGCTCCGGAAGGAAAATGATGAACATGGCAGTAACTTGGCAAACCAAGCATGCCACTGGAAAGATGAGATGATTTCGGTCGAAATCGATATAAAGATCACCGGAATCGGATGCACGGTTTGCAAATGACAAGCAAAACAAGAATGACACTAATCTGCGATAAACAGCAAGATAGCACTTAAAATGCAACAAGTAACAAAGCTACAGCACCCCAACATAGCATCAAAGCACATGGCAGTAATCTACAGGAGATGCTTGACAAAAGATGAACACTGAGGTACGGCTAGTTCACAACATATCAAGCTCAAACAAGCATGGCAAAAGTGCAAAAGATTACAGGTTCACAGACTTGGTGAAAAACTGGACATGGCAGAAATCATCATCAGGTAGCAATGTTTAGAGCACGAAATCAACATGCTACAGGAACTTAACATTACAAAACAAGGCATAGTAGTTTTCTACTAAATGCACATGACAAAAGTCCCTTACTGACCATAAGCCAAAAAGGACCAGAAGATATGATGGCAAGCATGTAAACATAGCAAGTTTCGTTATCAGGTTTCAGACTTGGCAGAAAACAGAGCATGGCAGAAATATAAATATGTAGGCCTCTTTGTGAGCTTGATGCACTCACTACAGAGCAATGCATGACAAACCAAGCATACCTACAACAAGATGGCATGTTTGTGAAGCTATCCATGGCAAGAACAATTGCATAGCATGTATGGATAAACTACAATAAGCTTGGCAAAAATGCATGTCATGTTAAGAATCTGTCGGAAATATTTTATAGCAAAAGTAGAACAACATTGAGTCATGCTATGGTACCCCAAAATTGCAAACAATTGCAGGAATGGATCAATTACAACTATAGCTACTAAACATGCTTACTGAACATCTCCAAAATATGCATGGATCTCTCTCTAGCATCAGGTTTACATGGCAACAAAATTACAGCAGACAAAAACTAGCCCTCTCAAAAGATGCACAGAATAAATGATACAAAAATGACAAATCTCCAAGTTCTGATAAGAACCAGAGATTAACAACAACTATCCCTCTTCCAACGAAGATTTGGGCATCAAGATGACCTCTAATAAACATGGTGCAATTGAACAAAATGTAGAGCATCACGAGATGAACAATTTGACATATTATACGCACGAATCGGAGCTACATGCACAAAGTTACGGCATCGGGAACACAAGCACTTGCTGATGGAAATCACAGACTTAGGAAAAAAAAAGGGGGGGTCGGGTCAAACCTTCCCGTTGACCAGATCGGATCGGGGGAGGTTCCAGGCGCGGGCGCTCGAGCTCGCCGGCTCGGGCCGGAGGAGGAGAGGGCCGGCGGGCGAGGGCGGGGGC